>NC_133324.1:910363789-910663789 GCF_042186555.1 Aquarana catesbeiana | reverse complement strand
GCCCTACGCGTTTCGAAAAAACACAGTGCAGATCTTCTTCAGGGACAAAAGGGCTTGGAACTTCCAAAACTGTAGCTTAAATCCCAAGTGTTAATGCTCCACCCAAACAGCAGAAAGTCATAACTCAACAAATGGGGAAAGAGCTTGGTCCGTCAGAGCCACGCATGAGCATCAGGCCAGGAGATCAACGACAACCAGTGATCCATGTAAGGTAAAATGGACACCCAAAAAGAGTGCTACTAGCCTGTGTATTTGACTGTGAGATGTCTACGTTCACAAGCTTTAGACAGGACAAATGGTATCCTTCCTCAAGAGACAGATCATGTCGATATAGAGTCTATGTCTAGATATAAGCGTCCAAGATATCACCAGCCATACATTAGTACAGGAGTCTACCAACAGGCTGGAGTAGCTATGTAATCTTGTGTTTAAGATAGAGCGGTGTAGAAGCACCTAGCAAGCAGTCGAAGTTGGCAGCACTTAGCAGCAGTCTGGATTCTTTTGGATGTCTATACAAGGGAGGCTTTTATAGGTAAATAACATGCATAAAATATATAAAAATATATAAAATGTGCACATAAACATATTCGAAGATTGCTATTGATTGTTTGTGGAACGAATGGTCTGGCAACAGGATCTCCTTAAAGTGACTGTAAACGATCATCTTGTAAAACAACCCGTTCAGTTTAAAATAGAAATGATAGGAAAAACATTTTTGTATAGATATAAAAAAAAAATTCTAAATGCCTTTTTCCCTTTTTTTTTATAAACTATCACATTCCCTCTGTTCTCAGCTTCATAAGAGCTGGGGGAGGAGAAGCAGCAGCACACTGAGTTTGCCAGTGAATGACTGTGCAGCGGGGCATGTCAGGACAAGTCTGATCATTGGAGGAAAGAACAATACACTGTGATCCCAGCATAGCTAGAGAACTGACCATGGTGTGCCCTCCTGCTTAGCGTGGTCAGTTTTTAATAGGAAAGCAGAAGGACTGGCAGAACACCAGGGATTTCACACAAAGGAAGCAATACAAAGAGAACAGGAGACTTTCTCATACAAGTACGGTACATGGTACAGCAGGCTCATATCAGGAATATAAAGCAATCATTTGCTACTCTGCTGATTACAGCAAAACCACAGACTAAATTTGCCTAACCTAATTAGCAGCCTATCTGGGAGGGCGCCTCAGGACTAGTAGTGAATAATGATCCAAAATAATTTTGATGTTTAGAGGAGCGTGAGTTTGGGTGTTAAAAAATAATACAATACAAGAAAAGCGAAGATAACTCCAGTTGCTTATATTGATCTGCGGGCAGTATTGATGTGTGCTGATGCATTTTATGATTAACCCAAGTTTATGACTGATTTACTTTAAAGCTGAGCAGCACTTTTTTTATTTTATTAAAGTGTTACTAAACCCAGGACCCTGCATTCACTATATCTGGTCTCCCACAGTACACAGAACATGGAAATGCAATTATTTTAGTAGATATAAACTGATAAATACCTTTTCTCATCAGCGGTATATAGCAGTCTTGTGACTTGTATCAGTTCCAAGGAGAGCTTGTAGGAGGAGTTTTTATTCTCCCTTTTCCTCTGTCTGGATAGTGCTGATTAGGCCTGTGCACTCTCCCAGGAAATTTTTTTTCTTAGCGGGACTGCGACATTGCGGTGGACAGATCAGACAACTGACATTTTTTACTCTTTTTTTTTTGGGAGCCAGTGACAATATTACAGTAATCATTGCTAAAAATATGCACTGTTATTGTACTAATGACACTGGCAGGGAAGGAGTTAACATCAGGGGCGATGAAGGCTGTAAAAGTGTTCCCTCACTGTGTGTTCTAACTGTATGGGGGGGATTGTGTGACTGGGAAAACACACAGATCCAATTTCCTGCATAGCAGAAAGACAGAATCTATGTGATCTCCACTGTCAGAGCGGAGATCTGCCTTGTTTACACAGGCTGATCCTCATTCTGTCACTGCGAGGAACGATCGCGGGTGGCCGGCAGACACAAAAGCAAGTTTCCTTCGCCAACGTAGAGCTACGGCATTTTGCGGGAACGAGCCACCTTACCGCAGTATAATGACAGCGGTTGGTCAGGAAGCGGTTAATTTAAAAAAAACGAACATGGTAAGTAGTTTGTTTTTTTAAATTAACCGCTTCCTGACCAACCGCCGTCATTAGTACAATGGTTTTGCACAGAGCAGCCCCGATCCTCTTTTTCTGGGTTCCTCCACAGGCGCTCCAGGCTCCTCTTCTTTGGCGAGTGCCTTTCCATGGGGGCACTCTTCAGCTGCTCTGTCTGCGTCTATTAACACCGACCTGACAGCTCGGACCCTGCATCCCCCCCCCCGCTCCTTGGTCCCAACATTTGATTGAGAGCAACGGGAGCCACTGCTATCAATCTGCCCAATAAGGAGGGAGACATCGGCAAGAGCCGCTGCTCTCGCGTTCATTGCTGGATCGGATCGGGCTCAGGTAAGAATAAGGGCGGCTGGGGGGATCCTGCAGCACAGAAGGTTTTTTTTTACCTTAATGCATAGAATTCATTAAGGTAAATAACCTTGCAGCTTTGGAACCACTTTAAACTAATCTACCCCAATACAATCCCTGCAATAAAAATATACTACTACTAATAATAATAATGACCACACTCTAAAGACATGCTGGTAGGTAATTGGTTCCTTTCCCAATTGGCCCTACTATGTATGTATGCATATGATATAGTGACATTAGATTGTACGCTTCCCTTGGGTAGGGACTGATTTGAATGGACGGTATGTAAAGCACTGCATCAATAGTTGGTTCGATATAAATACCTGTACTAAATAAACAAAAATGGGCTGGTTCTCAAAATTTTTGGGGGGGCGCAAATAAACTGAAACATTCTAAAAAATACTTAAAAAAAACATCAATTGCAGCCTCACTGTGCCTATCAAATGCAGCCACTTTGCCCATCAATTGCAGCCACTGTGCCATCATATGCAGCCACTATGCCATCATATGCAGCCACTGTGCCCAGCAAATACAGCCACTGTGCCCATCATATGCAGCCACTGTGCCCAGCAAATACAGCCACTGTGCCCATCATATTCAGCCACTGTGCCCATCATATTCAGCCACTGTGCCCATCATATGCAGCCACTGTGCCAATCATATGCAGCCACTGTGCCCAGCAAATACAGCCACTGTGCCCATCATATGCAGCCACTGTGCCCAGCAAATACAGCCACTGTGCCCATCATATTCAGCCACTGTGCCCATCATATGCAGCCACTGTGCCCATCATATGCAGCCACTGTGCCCAGCAATTACAGCCACTGTGCCTAACAAATACAGCTACTGTGCCCAACAAATACAGCCACTGCTCCCAGCAAATACAGCCACTGTGCCCATTAAATCTAGCCACTGCGCCCAACAGCCACTGTGCCCATAATATGCAACCACTGTGCCCATCATATGCAGCCACTGTGCCCATCAAATACAGCCACTGTGCCCAGCAATTACAGCCACTGTGCCTAACAAATACAGCTACTGTGCCCAACAAATACAGCCACTGCGCCCAGCAAATACAGCCACTGTGCCCATCAAATACAGCCACTGCGCCCAGCAAATACAGCCACTGTGTCCAAAAAATACAGCCACTGTGCCATCATATGCAGCCACTGTGCCCATCATATGCAGCCACTGTGCCCAGCAAATACAGCTACTGTGCCCAACAAATACAGCCCCTGCGCCCAGCAAATACAGCCACTGTGCCCATCAAATACAGCCCCTGCGCCCAGCAAATACAGCCACTGTGCCCAACAAATACAGCCACTATGTCCAACAAATACAGCCACTGTGCCCATCATATGCTTATCGCAACAAAAGTAATATTCATTCGCTTTTCTAACACAGCTGAATGACCTGCGAACGCCCAGCATGGGTGCCCTGCGCCCGAAAAGGGGCCGGGCGTCTGAATAGGGGGTGGCAGCAGCGGCCAGAGATAGATTAATGCAATGCATGAATCTATCTGTTGGCGCTAGAGGGGGTGGCAGGAGAAAGGGGGCAGCGCCCGTGCGCCCTTAGGGACGCACCGCCAGCGGTTAGGAAAGCAAATATTCATTCGCTTTTCTAACACAGCTGGGTGGCCTGCGAGCGCCCAGCATGGCGCACGCAGGTCACCTTTTTTAACGCCTATTAGAGCCTCTGGCTCTAATCAGGTGCTTCAAAACCACCTCCCGCCGCTGTAATTTAGGCGCCTGACGCCCGAAAAGAGGCGCCTGAATAGAGGCTGGCAGCAGTGGCCATAGATAGAGTCATGCAATCTATTGGTGCTAGAGGGGGTGGCAGGAGAGAGGGGGCGGTGCCCGTGCGCCCTTATGGACGCACCGCCACTGTAAACAAGTAATAAAAATAAAACATACCCTCTAAATAAAGAAAATAGAAGTATTTTTTTTCATGCAAATTTCATCTAAGGAGCTCAAGGGGAAATGAAAGTTTCTGCATGGGTGGTGGAGATTTGCAGCAAAATCAATTTTGCTCAAATGACTTTGCTCATGCCCGTTTGTTAGTTACCAGGGGCAGCTTGTCATGAAATGGCACTGCAGTCAGTCACTATCCTACATAATGTTACCCTCCCGGTCCTCACAGACAGGTCAGCTGTGTCTAGACAGATTACTTGAATGAGCATGCCATAAGAGGCTTAGCAATGTGTTGTGACATGGTTACACATTTAAGCAGCATGCATTGGTTTTGAGCTATGTGCAATATTTTTTTACTCTGGTTTTTATTTTATTTTTTTTCTAGTTTTATCTGATGTTTCGTGTCCTTTTCACGTTGTCTGTGACAGGCAGAACATCAGCTATTAGTCTCAATTCACGAAAACTATAGGAACCATTATTTTCAGCAATGAGAGTCATGTAGCCGAAAATGAGCAGTCATTATGGCAAATATCGCACGCATTATAGCGTAGCTAATTGAGCCTTTTATCCGGACTGGAAAAGTCTAAAATGGATTCTCTTTGTTCGAATGGAACAAATAATCCAACATTTGCCATCTTAACTGCTATTTCCAGGGTCAAACTTGGTTCACAATATCTCCTTTGTAACCTAATCTTGCCAAACAGTTTGAACTACTTGTACCTTTTTTTTTTTTTCACCAGTTCAGTGTTGCTGATCTCCACCAGCCTCTTTCAGCTACTTCCTGTGTACATATTATTGCTGATTAGGGTAGTGGGGAATCAAGATCAGGCACCACATCCCATTATAGAAATAGAAACAATGGAAAAGAATGGGACTTTTAAGGTGCCAAGACAACAAACAAATGAATATGTAAAATTATACATTTTATTTGATTATATAACACTTTCTTTAAAAATAACAATACATGTTCAATAAGCGTATGTTTCATATGCCAGTGCAGCCACTTCTTACTCTACATGTTTCGCTCACAAGAGCTTCCTCAGGAGCTTTTGAAAGTGCTGCATGAAGTTGATACTACAAGAAAGACAAATATTTGTAAATACATATATTATAAGATATTGTGACAATCATGTCAGGAAAATTACATAGACATAGCATTTCAACATAATTACAGACACTTCATCGAATGATGAACTGAGAATGTATGCCTACCAGATGCTTTAAAACCACAAGAATACTTGCATCAATTGAATGATTTGGTTTCTTCTGGAGCCTAAGTCAAAGGGGGCAGATTTGCAATCATAGGGAGAGGACAGTATTCTGAAATACATAGTGTAGCATGTCAGTTTTGACTGTATAGCCATTACTAATTGTCAGGGCTGGGCTCAGCCCTTCCTTCTCTGAGCTGACGGCTCAGCTGTTGGCTAATTGCCAGCTCCTATCTCTCCACAGTTACTCAGCTGTTGATGATATCCTGCTCGTCAGTCCTGCCTACTTAAGCCGTTCAGCCCAGTGGATCTCTGCCTTCTCCTTGGTGAACATCACAGAACCTCCTGCGATCCCTTCTGGCTCCAGATCCTGCTTGCTGTTCCACTATATTGATCCCTGACTTTTGGCTTGGCTGACTATCCATTCCGATTATAACTTTGGCTATGTTTTGATTACGTTTGTTCTTTTTACTTTTATTATTAAACAAGTGTGATTTAACTGTACTGTACTTCTGGCTCGGCCTGATTTCATGGTTTCTGACACTAATCGAGTGTTGGTCAAAAAAGATGATCTGAGTTTTATCTTTAGTTAAAACAAATTTACCTTAATCAAAGTAGATTTTCAAAAGTAGATTTTCAAAATAGAACTAATGTGTTCCTTGAGGGTACGGTTTGCTTATGGGATAGGCAATGAGGAAAAAACATTAAAGAATAAAGGTGCAGCACTAATTCACTTATCCCCACATCTCCCTACTGGCTGATTCGTTCCAATCATACGATCACCTACAAGCCTGAACGACTCATGGGGCATATGCCTCATTGAGTCCATTCAATCTGGTAAGCCTCAGCAGATATTGGTGGCGGTTTTCTTCACTTCTTATGCACTATTTATGTTCGTTTTGGAAGTAGAATTTTAGTCCACCTGGACTTATTCATCTATCAACATATTTATCACGTGGACTTACAGCTTTCCGTGTATTATCATTAATACCTCCGATTGAACTTTTCACATTTTGATATATACATTTTTTTGGCACTTTAACATTTTATATACGTTGATTATTGCACTTTATATATGGATGTATAGTTGTCAATATTTACACATACGTGGTTGAGGTTTAAGATGTCAAGCACTCTCATTATTTTATGTTATATCATACATATGTTGTTGGTGTTTAAACGCCAATGATTTATATTTATGTTTTAATTATACATAGTTCATTAGCGCTGCACCTTTATTCTTTAATCTACTTCATTTGCAATTGTCACTTTGCGGTGCTAGCAGCTGCTCCGACAGCACGGTATTTATTATTTTTTTTCTTAATGAGGAAAAAACAGCAGATGATACTTAGTAGGGCTGTAAAAACGCCCCGACAAGAGCTCACAGTAGTCCTGCTGTAAGAGCCTGTTTTTGACTAACACTCGATTAGTAATGGCTATACGATCAAAACTGACATGCTACTCGATGTATTTCAGAATACTGTCCTCTCCCTATGATTGCAAATCTGCCCCCTTTGACTTAGGCTCCAGAAGAAACCAAAATCATTCAATCTATCCAAGTATTCTTGTGGTTTTAAAGCATCTGGTAGGCATACATTCTCAGTTCATCATTTGATGAAATGTCTGTAATTATGTTTACATGCTATGTCTATGTAATTTTCCTGACATGATTGTCACAATATCTTATAATATATGTTTTTACAAATATTTGTCTTTCTTGTAGTATCAACTTCATGCAGCAATTTCAAAAGCTCCTGAGGAAGCTCTTGTGAGCGAAACATGTACAGTACGAAGTGGCTGCACTGGCGTATGAAACATACGCTTATTGAACATGTATTGTCATTTTTAAAGAAACTGTTATATAATCAAATAAAATATATATTTTTACATATTCATTTGTTTGTTGTCTTGGCACCTTAAAAGTCCCGCCCTTTTCCATTGTTTCTATTTCTGTCTACAAATATTCACTTCAGCATTGGCTGCACATCACTACTTTGGACCGACTTCCTAAGAGCAGCAATGATGGACCATGTCAGCACAGCCACTTAGAAACACAGTGCAGCAAAAAAAAAAAAAGTCCATCGATCCTACCCCATTTTTTTTACATTTATACATGTGTAGAACTCTCCTAGGTAGGTGCTAAGATTAGTTAGATTTAGTGCTGGCTCACTGTTTTCAGTGGAACTGGGTGCGTTTTTTTTGTCTATGGACCTCAAATTGCATGAAAGTCAGACCACAGTAGTGGAGGGACTACTTTAAAGTTGCACAGATATAAACAGTTATCATTGGGAAAAATGGGGTGCGACTTGTCATTTGACTTTGAGGTCCAAGTCGCAGAGGTGTGAATAGGGCCTACATTTAGCTTGCCTCACTGCAACCAGTATGGTTGCATTTGTTGTGTCAGGCAAATTTAGCTGTGCTCACTGTATCCAGTGCAGCTGATTAATTGGGTCAGTTCAGTGTTCTGAGCTACTGCTCGTCTGTTTACTCGCTCTGCTTTCCAGAGAGTGTAGAATTCTTTGGAACATACAGTGCCTTTAAAAAGTATTCATACCCCTTAAAATTTTCCAAATTTTGTCATGTTACAACCAAAAACGTAAATGTATTTTATTGGGATTTTTTGTGATAGACCAACACAAAGTGGCACATAATTGTGAAGTGGAAGGAAACGGAAAAATGATTTTCATAATTTTTTACAAATAAATATCTGAAAAGTGTGGCGTGCATTTTTATTCAGCCTTCATACTTTGTAGAACCACCTTTCGCTGCAATTACAGCTGCAAGTCTTTTTGGGGATGTCTCTACCAGCTTTGTACATCTAGAGAGTGACATTTTTGCCCATTCTTCTTTGCAAAATAGCTCAAGCTCTGTCAGATTGGATGGAGAACGTCTGTGAACAGCAATTTTCAAGTCTTGCCACAGATTCTCAATTGGATTTAGGTCTGGACATTGACTGGGCCATTCTAACACATGAATATGCTTTTATCTAAACCATTTCATTGTAGCTCTGGCTGTATGTTTAGGGTCTTTGTCCTGCTGGAAGGTGAACCTCCGCCCCAGTCTCAAGTATTTTGCAGACTCTAACAGGTTTTCTTCTAAGATTGCCCTGTATTTGGCTCCATCCATCTTCCCATCAACTCTGTCCAGCTTCCTTGTCCCTGCTGAAGAAAAGCATTCCCACAACATGATGCTGCCACCACCATGTTTCATAGCAGGGATGGTTTGTTCAGGGTGATGTGCAGTGTTAGTTTTCCGCCACACATAGAGTTTTGCATTTAGGCCACAAAGTTCAATTTTGGTCTCATCTGATCAGAGCACCTTCTTTCACGTGTTTGCTGTTTCTCCCACATGGCTTCTCTCAAACTGCAAACAGGACTTCTTATGGCTTTCTTTCAACAATGGCTTTTTTCTTCTCTTCCATAAAGGCCAGATTTGTGGAGTGCATAACTAATAGTTGTCTTGTGGCTGCTTCTCTGATTAATACTTTCCTTGCATGGCCTGTCAGTTTAGGTGGATGACCATGTCTTGGTAGGTTTGTAGTTGTGCCATACTATTGGCATTTAACAATGATGGATTGAACAGTGCTCCGTGAGATGTTCAATGCTTGGGATATTTTTTTATAACCTAACTCTGGTTTAAACGTCTCCACAACTTTATATCTGACCTGTCTGGTGTGTTCCTTGGTTTTCATGACGCTGTTTTTTCACTAAGGTTCTCTAACAAAGCTCTGAGGCCTTCACAGAACAGCTGTATTTATACTGATATTACATACAGGTGGACTCTATAACTCTATATACTAATTAGGTGACTTCTGAAGGCAATTTGTTCCACTAGATTTTACTTAGGGGTGTCAGAGTAATGGGGGCTGAAAACAAATGTACGCCACACTTTTCAGATATTTAATTGTAAAAAATGTTGAAAACATTTATCATTTTCCTTCCACTTCACAATTATGTGCCACATTGTGTTGGTCTTTTACATAAAATCCCAATAAAATACATTTACGTTTTTGGTTGTAACATGACAAAATGTGGAAAATTTCAAGGGATATGAATACTTTTTCAAGGCACTATAGGTGTGGAGTTATGAAGATAGCAGTATGAATATTTATGCAGCCCTGGTCAATCCCAGGGAGCAGAGCTCTGAAGGCTGCTGGGAGTCTGCATAAACTAGTCTGAGACACAGAGCTCTGGGTCTTGTCCTGGAGAGGATTAGTCCAGCCTGGAGGGCTTGCAGCCCTCCAGGGTAACGCTGCCATGTGCTTGCTTGGATGCTGAAGATACAGAGAGCTGACTGAGGGGCTGTCTGCTGAAGATCTGGTCTGGTATCACTGAAGTTGGACGGAGGCAACCAACTGTCCCTGGGCATTCTGTGAGTACAGACTGCTCTGAGAGATATTAGAGACTTTTGGGCTGCTGCCACCCTTCTTGTGCTAGAGAGTAAGCTGTATGTGTGTTCAAAGGGGACATCAGCTGGTGTCCTAAAGAGCTTAGTTATCTAGTTCCTTGCGAAGGGAATCTACGCCTATTGTTCTAAATTAAGAAGTCTGATTTTAACTGCTTCTACTACAAAGCCAAGCCCACAGTTTGCAATATGCAAGGACTTCTGCTTCAGCTTTTTAGAAAGGAGTTCACTGTCCTCAACCTGTGCATTGTTTCTGTTTTTGGAGTACCCCACTCAATTCCCTCAACCCAATCCAAGTTCTCCAAAGGCAAAGGCAAACACAACACCCCTAGACTGGTTATTGCGGAAATGTGTGGCCGAGATTGTGTGCCTGGCTGTGGGGCAATCCACTAGGGAGGAACCTGGGCAAATTTCCAGTAGCTCCTACAGAAGTTAGCACTACACGTGTCCACTCACTGTTGACTGACTCACTACCTCTCCTGGAAGTCTATTCCAAGCATCAATAGTTTTGAACTTTCCTCCTTCTAGTTTGAGGTCATGTCCCCGTGTTCTTGATCTTGGCTTCCTATTGAAAATACTGCCCTCTTGAACCTTTTTTACTGTCAGGGCTGGGCCCAGCCCTTCCTTCTCTGAGCTGGCTGCTCAGCTGTCGGCTGATTGCCAGCTCCTATCTCTCCACAGTGACTCACCTGTTCATGATATCCTACACGTCTGTCCTGCCTACTTAAGCTATCCAGTCGAGATAATCTCTGCCTTCACCTTAGTCACATCTCTAGAGACGCTCTCCTGTGTTCCTGTCAAAGACTTGCTTGGCTGACATCCCTCCTGGCTCCAGATCCTGCTTGCTGTTCTACTACGCTCATCTCTCGCTCCCTGACGTTTGGCTTGTCTGACTATCCGTTCCGGTTCCTGAACTCTGGCTATGTTTTGACTACGTTTACTCTGTTTACCTTTTTTATTGTTATTAAACAAGTGTGATTTAACTGTACTTCTATCTGTCTGATTCATGGTTTCTGACATTTACACCCTTGATGTATTTAAAGGTTTCAATCATGTCTCCCCTTTCCTTTCTTTCCTCCAGACTATACATTTTAAAGTGATTGTAAACCTTTTTTTTAATTAATATACATGTTATACTTACCTGCTCTGTGCAGTGGTTTTGCACAGAGCATCCCCAATTCTCCTCTTCTAGGGTCTACTGCCAGCACTCCTGGCTACACCTCTCCTGCAAGTGCCCCCATAAGAAGTCGCTTGCTATGGGGGCACTCTTGCTTGCTCAATCTCGAGCCACACTGCCTGCTTCTATAGACACAGACAGTTTGGCTCGGCCCTGCCCCTGCTTCATCGTCACAGGGTTTGATTAAAAGCAGCAGGAGCCAATTGCTCCCACTGATGCCTCTTTGTACTGTGAGGAGGAAGAAAGCCACTGCTCCCAGTCACAGTGCTGGGGAATATAGTAGAAGACACCTCTAGTAATTCTCTGAGGTGGTGCACTGGCTTGTAGTGCCCTAGTACTTGAACAAACATGTAGATAAATGAAAGCCAACAGCGCAATCTTCCACAATGAATACATATACTAATCCAGGTGTGGTACAAAATAATACAGGGGTTACACATTTCGGCATGTAACCAGAGTCATGGCTATGACTAAGGCTACAAGCTGAAATGCGTAAGCCCTGTATTATTTTGTGCCAAACCTGGATTAATAAATGTATTCATTGGGGAAGATTGAGCTGCCGGCTTTCCTTTATCTACAGCACTGGGGGACCCAAGAAGAAGGGATCGGGGCTGCTCTGTGCAAAACTACGGCCCAGAGCCTGTAAGTATGATGTCTTTATTATTTTAAAGAAAAAAATAACCTTTATAAACCAATTTAATGCAGTTTTTGTTCCAGGTAGGCTGTGTGCAGGAAAGCAGGTGTAATAGATGAGTTTAATTTTATGCAAATGTTTATGCTGAGCTTTGCATGTAGTTTTTATACCCCTGCATGTGGCACAGTAGATGAAGCATAATGTTTTGGGTACAAAGACTGTGGCATATGTTACTGTGTACACAGTGAGTAGGCTCATGTTTCAAGCTTCTTATCTTATAATGTTCATAATTTATCATTCATTTTGTTACTTTTTCATTCAAAAAGTTTCTTTCAAAATTCTCCAGGTAGCCCCCAGTTTGTGGGTTTTTTTTTTTTTACAATAAAGATTTTTATTGGTGAAATTCAAGCGCAAAAAAAGTACAGTACAAGACAAATAAATGCAAAGATTTTAACATAGATAATTAGCAAAATTCCGACTGCATAATGAGCATCATATTATTGTGTTAGTGCCTCACCCGTGTTATATTTGAGGTTTGCTTGTCTTTGCCCCAACATGATAAACATTCTTCCAAATGTGCATTGGCGGCCAACTGAGATCTTGCTGTGGTCTTGTCCTGACACTGCAAACAGTAAACTTCCTCTTCTGTCCTGTTTCTGCCCAGCGTGAATTTCCTCCCACTTGTTGATGTACAAACTGTAAGTGTCGTAAGGAAGTAGAGCTGTGCATGAGAAGACAAGCTACTCCACATGAGGTTTAGTTGGACATTTTGTTTGAGTGAAATTTAAAGCTGTAAAATTGCAAATCTAATCTGCCACCCCTCCATTAAAAAATTAAAAAATAATATTATATTACAATAATACAAATGTAGCACTAACCCCCGGAGGAGCTGCTGATTTAAATTGGGTTGTTACCATCACCCCTTTACCTGTAGTTTCACCACATCAGGAACCTAGAGTCCATGTTGAGCTTCGTATCCAACAATTTAATGACAATGCTTTAATGACAAGAATTTGAAAGAAGTAGCAGTGAAGAGGTAGAAAGGGAGTTGCAGGAAAGTTCAAATACTTTTTTTCAGATCTCTGAGGAATTGAAGATCTTAGAGACGAATATAGCTTCAGTCCAAAGATCTTTGCCCACCCGGATAGGTCTCTCCCTCTCTGACCTAGCAGCCGGAATGGAGCACGAACAAAAAGTTGTCTGCCACAGACTTTACAAGAACAAAATTGTGATACGATCCTCTGCCACAGGACGTAGTGATGACTGCACAATCCTCTGCCACAGAATTGTAATTCTTAGGTGAACAGCAACACAGTACCAGAACCTTTAAGCCGATCTGGCAGTACTTGTGCGGTAGATTAGGTTAGGATGCATCCTCCAATTGAGTCACCAGGCCCCTCTTGAGACACCAGCCTTCCGCACGGTCCTCTCCAAGATGAGTTCTCCCCTGGATCTCCTCAATTGCTTGGCTTCTTCCCGCAGGACAGACAGCACAGGACCACCTCTAAACCAAGTAGCCCCAGACGACCTCTGGGCCTACTCATAGTAACGTAGCCTCGGGCCAGCATGGTCCCGAGACTAAAAGGAAGCCGTCACATACCTTTAGGCCAGGAGGGCCGGCAGGCAAGAGAGAACCAAAAATGGCGTCTGCCCCTAAATTACTCTCTCCCAGAATGCATAGCAGTGGACCACCTCTGCCGAGTTACCTCTGAGAAAGAAGAGCACTCAATACACTTCAGCCTGTTGCTTTTCAACACCGGCCTGTGGTGACAACGACACCTACAGGCGACAATGTGGAACTGCACGCAACACAGCCAATGCTGGAACAGAGGCTAATTTAGCCATAGATTAAATCTGTACCATGTATTAAAACAGATAACCCACTAAATTTACATATAAGAGCCTGATCAACAGAAGCAGGGCGCTACACAAATAAGATAGAAAATAATATTAAATATATACAGTGGGCAGGGGCGGATTAATGCAGAGGCTGGTCTAGGCTGCAGCCTAGGGCCCCACGTGTGCAAGGGCCCCCCGATTGGCCATGATATTTTTATTAATTTATATATATTTATGTATATGTAGAATAAAAACCATGCCTGCGTGTTATACGAATACGCCAATAAATGTTTTTTTACCAACAGGGGGCGGGGATCAGGCGGTCTGCCCCGGGTGCCACCCATTGGGGGGGTGTCAGGCCAGCTGTACCGCCTTTCCTGGCCCTGGGACAGCGCTGCCAGCATACTTTAAAGTTGAGAAAACATTACTGCCAGCCCTTTCTCATGCACAGCTCCTCGTGTGTCACTCTCAATGTAAATGAAAGTCTCTTAATACCTCAATTAAAGCCGCTCTGTCTGGCCGCTCTCCTCCTCCCGCTCCACCTCCTTCCCGAGTGTAGCCTTTGATTGCAGGAGGAGAGCGGTCATGTGACCCTCAATGAAACAGCAGAGGAGAGCAGTCACATGACCGGGTCATGAAGAACGGCATTAATTGAGGTATTTAGAAGCTTTGATTTACAACGAGTAATACAGGAGGAGCGGTGTATGAGAAAGGGCTGGCAGTGATGTTTTCTCAACTTTAGACTATTCTTTCCCAGGAGACTGGGGGTTTCCTGGGAGTACAGGGGGGCTTTATAATGAAAGAGGCCTGTGTGATATGCAGGCAAAGGGGTCTGTGTACTATGCAGATGTCTGTGTACTGTGCAGGGAAAGGGGTCTGTGTACTGTGCAGGGAAAGGGGACTGTGTTATGTGCAGGGGGTCTTTGTACTGTGCAGGGAAAGGGGGCTGTGTTATGTGCAGGGGGTCTGTGTACTGTGCAGGGAAAGGGGGCTGTGTTATGTGCAGGGGGTCTGTGTACTGTGCAGAGGGTTGTGTACTGTGCAAGGAAAGGGGTCTGTGTACTGTGCAGGGGGGCTGTGTACTGTGCAGGGGGGCTGTGGGAAGTTTTTTTTCCTGAAACTTCCCTCTTAATGTTAGGGTGCGTGTTATATGCACTCTGAAAATGAAACAAAGGCGCCACTCTAAGTGCAGTAAAAAACATGGAGTTTAATAAAACTGTAAAAAGGTACTCACAAAGGTACATAGTGAACAAGCATGTTGGTAAAAGCTGCCAGATATCCTGGGAGTGAGTCTGGTCCGTTTCCTGGATTGCAGTGGTGTCCGATGGACAGGCTGCGCCGATGGATGCTGGCACTTCCTGCCGTTGGAACGTATGATTGTTCTGCTGTTGATTATTGCTTGCTTTTATGTGCTGCTGCTGCTGTTTATGGTATTTGTATGGCTTTTATTTTAATGGAATATTACACAGCGTTTCGATTGGTCCCAGGTGTTACCAGCTTGCAGGTGTATTTTGAATGCTTTTTTTCTGTGGCATTGCTGTTTATAGTAGGCTCATGTCTGAATGTGTTTGGGCTGTAGACCTGAGAGTTGCACTTGAGGCATGTAATATAGGTCTACCCTTTTACACACGGCACTAAATAATTTATTTTCTGGTAAAGCATGCTTAGGAGGGGGCCACACAAAAAGTAGCCTAGGGGCCCATGACCACCTTAATTCTCCACTGACAGTGGGGACGGAAAGTATTCAGACCCCCTTAAATTTTTCACTCTTTGTTATATTGCAGCCATTTGCTAAAATCATTTAAAGCGGGGGTCCACCTATCTATCGTTTTTTTTTTTTTTTGAGTTCATTCACAAACTTTTCTTCTCAGCATTACATACTCACATATTGTGTGTAATATGTACGCCTGTGTCAGATTTTGTCGGAAAGAATAACTTATATTAAAAAGACAAGAAAGAACCCCCTATCAGGGCTTTTAAGCAGCCAATAAAATGCAGTATTGATGGTTGAAAAAATTAGATTTTATTAGTACAAAAAATATAAATAACGTTAAAAGAGAAAATTCATTGAAATAAATACTGACTGTTGGAGTCAGGACACGAACTGAGTATAGCGTACATATGCAACAGACAACAGCCTATAGTGAAAACCAATGCAAGACACAATGTATACGAGGGCAGCCTAGATTTCCCCAATTGTAAGTCCTTGGGGTTAGATAACAATGAATGCCTCTAAATAAAAACAGTAAGCCATACAGTATATGTGGGACAATGATAATTGTATGTAATAATTCTGATGCGTTTCGACCCTTCCCGGGTCTTCTTCAGAGGATGGCTGTCCACACTAAAAGAAAGGGGGTAACATTTATCAAACATAACATGGAATTTCCACGGTGCCGAAACCATACATGCATACCCTGTAATGTAACTGAATAAATTGTATAGTTACCTATCGCAAGAATTGTGACGCTACAATGTCATTTTTGAGAGGGAGTTGGTCCGACACGGGGGAGACAGGGGAGCGAAGGAGTAATTGTATCATCTCAAACATTTTGCAATGTCAAAAATGACATTGTAGTGTCACAATTCTTGCGATAGGTAACTATACAATTTATTCAGTTATATTACAGGGTATGCATGTATGGTTTCGGCACCGTGGAAATTCAATGTTATGTTTGATAAATGTTACCCCCTTTCCTGCCCCTGCAGCTGAAAAACACCCCCACAGCATGATGCTGCCACCACCATGCTTCACTGTTGGGACTGTATTGGACAGGTGATGAGCAGTGCCTGTTTTTCTCCACACATACTGCTTAGAATTAAGGCCAAAAAGTTCTATCTTGGTCTCATCAGACCAAAAAATCTTATTTCTCACCATCTTGGAGTCCTTCAGGTGTTTTTTAGCAAACTCCATGCAGGCTTTCATGTGTCTTGCACTGAGGAGAGGCTTCCGTTGGCTGCCATAAAGCCCCAACTGGTGGAGGGCTGTAATGATGGTTGACTTTCTACAACTTTCACCCATCTCCCGACTGCATCTCTGGAGCTCAGCCACAGTGATCTTTGGGTTCTTCTTTACCTCTCTCATCAGAGCTCTTCTCCCCCGATAGCTCAGTTTGGCCGGACGGCCAGCTCTAGGAAGGGTTCTGGTCGTCCCAAACGTCTTCCATTTAAGGATTATAAAGGCCACTGTGCTCTTAGGAACCTTAAGTGCAGCAGAATTTTTTTTTGTAACCTTGGCCAGATCTGTGCCTTGCCACAATTCTGTCTCTGAGCTCTTCAGGCAGTTCCTTTGACCTCATGATTCTCATTTGCTCTGACATGCACTGTGAGCTGTAAGGTCTTATATAGACAGGTGTGTGGCTTTCCTAATCGAGTCCCATCAGTATAATCAAACACAGCTGGAATGAAGGTGTAGAACCATCTTGAGGATGATCAGAAGAAATGGACAGCACCTGAGTTAAATATATGAGTGTCACAGCAAAGGGTCTGAATACTTAGGACCATGTGATATTTCAATTTTTCTTTTTTAATAAATCTGCAAAAATGTCAACAATTCAGTGTTTTTCTGTCAATATGGGGTGCTGTGTGTACATTAATGAGGAAAAAAATGAACTTAAATGATTTTAGCAAATGACTGCAATATAACAAAGAGTGAAAAATTTAAGGGGGTCTGAATACTTTCCGTCCCCACTTTATGTACAGTGCCTTGAAAAAGTATTCACACCCCTTTACATTTTCCAAATTTTGTCATGTTACAACCAAAAATGTAAATGTATTTTATTGGTATTTTATGTGATAGACCAACACAAAGTGGCACATAATTGTGAAGTGGAAGGAAAATGAGAAATGGTTTTCCAAATATTTTACAAATAAATATGTGAAAAGTATAGCGTGCATTTGTATGGCGCCCCCCTGAGTCAATACTTCTTAGAACCACCTTTCACTGCAATTACAGCTGCAAGTCTTTTTGGGGATGTCTCTACCAGCTTTGCACTGAGAGTGAGGTTTTGGCCCATTCTTTTTTGCAAAATAGCTCAAGCTCTGTCAGATTGGATGGAGAGCGTCTTTGAACAGCCATTTTCAAGTCTTGCCACAGATTCTCAATTGGATTTAGGTCTGCACTTTGACTGGGCCATTCTAATACATGAATATGCTTCGATCTAAACCATTCCATTGTAGCTCTGGCTGTATGTTTAGGGTCTTTGTCCTGCTGGAATGTGAACCTCCGCCCCAGTCTCAAGTCTTTTGCAGACTCTAACAGGTTTTCCTTTAAGATTGCCCTGTATTTGGCTCCATCCATCTTCCCATCAACTCTGTCCAGCTTCCCTGTCCCTGCTGAAGAAAAGCATCCCCACAATATGATGCTGCTACCACCATGTTTCACGGTGGAGATGGTGTGTTCAGGGTGATGTGCAGTGTTAGTTTTCCGCCACACATAGCGTTTTGCTTATAGGATAAAAAAGTTTGCAGTTGTGCCATACTCTTTCCATTTTCGGATGATGGATTGAACAGTGCTCCGTGAGATGTTCAAAGCTTGGGATATTTTTTTATAACCTAACCCTGCTTTAAACTTCTCCACAACTTTATCCCTGACCTGTCTGGTGTGTTCCTTGACCTTCATGATGCTGTTTGTTCACTAAGGTTCTCTAACAAACCTCTGAGGGCTTCAAAGAACAGCTGTATTTGTACTGAGATTAAATTACACACAGGTGGACCTACTAATTAGGTGACTTCTGAAGGCAATTGGTTCCATTAGATTTTACTGATTGGTATCAGAGTAAAGGGGGCTGAATACAAATGCATGCCACACTTTTCACATATTTATTTGTAAAACATTTTGAAAACCATTTATTATTTTCCTTCCCCTTCACAATTATGTGCCACTTTGTGTTGGTCTATCACATAAAATCCCAATAAAATACATTTACGTTTTTGGTTGTAACTTGACAAAATGTGGAACATTTCAAGGGGTATGAATAATTTTTCAAGTCACTGTATACGAGGGCTGTACTGAACGCAATGCAAAAGTGGGCATAACTTTTTTATTAACTTACATAGGTCATTCAAATTTCACATGTTGGTAAAATAACTCTTCCGCTATGGTAAATCTTCTTCTTTTTTATTGCAGTTCAATAATGGATCCCAAGCCAACGCAACGTGCCATCATTGTGTTCTTGAGGGGTGTAGGCTTTCCAACGTCCACAGAAGGCTACAGAAAATTTACGGAGATTACATCATCGACAGACCAATGTGTAAAGGGGGACAAAGCAGTTTAAAGAAGGAGAAACCAGCATTGAAGATGAACCGCATAGTGGGAGACCATCAACTGTGACCACCGATACGAATCGTCAGCGGGTGGAGCTCAATGATGACACGTTGTTTCTGCTTGGAATGCATTATTTACCAACATTATATCATTGTTTTAGACAGATAGAGCTTTCTTTTGGTGATTATTAATAACTGCAGGGTTTTTGTTTTTTTCATTGTTTTTATAGAAAAAAAAAAAGTTAAAAAAAAAAAACGCTGTTAAAATAAAAATACCAGAATAGTATGAAAATCCATAAAATGACCCTTTTTTGGAAAGTAGTCACCCTAATGTGATCTAATTTTTTGCCACTTTTTTTTTGGAAATGAAGAAACATACGGGTACTGAGGATGTTAAATATAGAGCTTAGAAATGGTGCACTAGATACATTAACCGGCTGCCGCCCAGCCTGTGGCAAGATGATGTCATATGACATCCCCCCGGATTGCGCCCCAGATACAGCCAATGACTGATCACTGTAGCGGTCCGCTGTCGGTACCATTTGACCACTGAAACCAATCACAACAGGTCACATGACACTTGTAAACAATGCGTGGCTTCCGTTCAAGCCATTTTTCAAGCGCCCTCAAAGTGCCGCTGCCGAGGTGCTTTGCAGGCGCTTCAGCGGTGCTGCTCATTGATTTCAATTGGCAGGGGCGTTTAGGAGCGGCGTTCCTAAAGCACCTCAAAGAAGCTGCTTGCAGGACATTTTTTGACGTCCTGCCAACGCAGCGCCCCAGTGTGAACGCACTCAGGCTTTCACACTGGGAATGCAGATGAGGCTTTTTTTTTTTTAGGCGCTTTACAGACGCTCTTTTTAGGGATAGGGCTCTTTTAAGCGCCTGAAAAACACCTCCAGTGTGAAAGGGGCCTGAGAGTAAATATTTGGTTCCAGAAGCTTCTTAGTGTGGACAGTCCCACACTATATGGGGTAAAGATCCTGTCTGAGAGCATCCGCGCCAGAATTTGTCATCATCAGAAACTTTTTGTGCCCTCCCTCCCTCCCTGTAGTTGATCCTGATAATTTTGATGATATGTTTTCTGTTTCAGGTGGTATGCAGGGGTCTCTGGTTCGTGAAGGTCGGAATGGTGGAAGGTGTAATGGTGTGGAATGGGTTGGGCCTATCTCGGTATGGGTACCTTCCCTATATGGTAATCATGGGCTATTGGACAAGAAGGTGGCAGCAATAGTTGTCCCTCAGTTGGTGGGACCGCGGCTAGTCAGTATATATATGTTAAAACGTTGTTATATATATATATATATATATATATATATATATATATATATATACCTTTTGTATTGAACTGTACTGTAATCGTGTTGTCCCCCTTAAACAATGTAAAGCACTGCGCAAACTGTTGGTGCTATATAAATCTTGTATAATATAATAATAATAATAATAATATATATATATATATATATATATGTATATATATATATATATATATATATATATATACATGGAAGTTAATTTATGGAATTTTGTTATTGTTGTTAATAAAGGGGCCAGACGGCCATTTAATCCAGAAGGTGTGGTGTGTTTTATTGGGAAGGTAAGGGTATTAATACAATAGTGGGGTGGTTAACAGGTTGGAAAACCATACATCAGCATATACCAGTCATGGGAACTTACTATAGCTCCTTAGGAAACACCAACAGAAATGGTGTACTATATCAGCCAAGGAGATCTGCATACATGTTCCTCACAAATAGAACCACTAAAATGGGACACAAATCTACCCGCAGAAAAGGGCACAATGCTACCCACAGATTTCACCCACAGCAAGGGGCCTAATTCCACCCACAGAACACCCATGGAAAGGGGCCTAATTCGACCCACAGAACACCCAAAGAAAAGGGCCTAATTCCACCGACAGGAAGGGGTACTAATCCACCCACAGAAAGAGGTGCAATGTCACCCTCAGAGAGGGGCCTAATTTCAGCCACACAGAGCGTAACTCAATCCACAGAGGACCCAGAAAGAGGGGCCTATTGCAGCCTACAGAACACCCACAGAGAGCCTAATTCAACCCTTAAACACCGACACGACCTTATGGAAATGACCTTAAAAAATGTCATGCGCAATAAATTACCGCATGAGAAAATGCGGTAATTACCAAGTAGTCAAAAAAAAAAATCCGCATTCGTTATTTAATGCAATTAGTGAATTGAACTTTAGTGAATCACAACTGATTGACCGCATTGGGTATTTTACCGCATTTTATTTGGCGTCATTTAACTCTTCGTGAATCGAAACCGCTTGCATAATGTGGTGCATGAACATAGACATAAGTCCCCGAACAGGGTCATAGGTGTGCGCAGCCTATTGCGTTAGAGTGTGCACCCCAAAGCTCATACGCACATGCCTTTCTCTGCAGCTCCAGCTGCACTGGACAGTGAAGGAATGGAAAGTGCTCTGTACTGAGCAGCTTCCTGTTCATTCACATACTGAAGCTTAGCAAACACAGTTTACTATGCTTCAGTTATGAATGAACGCAGTGAGTGTGTTCACTGTGTTCATCTAGAAATGGAGGGGGCTGGTAAATTACATTTTTGCTAGCCCCTTCCCCCACTCTCTATTCTGAAACACCCCCCACAGCAGCCGGGGGAGAGGAGAGGAAGGAAGCCAGCATCACTGCTGGGGGGGAAAAGGTGCAACACTGGGGGAAGCCTGGGCAGTAGGGGAATCTGCACGTAGTGATTAGGGTGTGCCCAGGCACACCCGGCACACCCCCTGCACACGCCTATGTTCAGTCTACATTCAGGGACTTACATCTATACACATGCAGCACTCGATGCAAATAGTGGCTCATTCCTGCATACAGATCTCTACAGCCATTCATGTCTATGGGTGGTATATTCAGCACCTGGGGGTCCAGGGCACCAAAATACGACAATTTTTTTATGTTGTAAAGAAGAATGTGCCTGCATGCATGAGACCTAACGTCTACCTCCAGCCCTCAGACCTCCCATGAAATAATTCCCAAAATATATATCCTTATTCTCATCCACTACATAATGACCATGTAACCAGGACCAGATTTAGACCTTGGGAGGCCCGGGGCAGTTCAGGTTCGGGGGGCCCCTCATACACAGAGCTGGTTTACATTTTCAATGACAGTCACACATTTTTAAAATATATGACACAAAATGATTCTGAGGTCAAACGTGCACACGTGCGCTCAGTCATAGGCCACCTTCCTGAAGGGCTCATGCACACTGCAACTCAAAAAAAAAAAAAAAAAAAGGCTGCTACAGGCATTTGAGCTTTTTTTTCAGTTTGAAGAAGCTTGTGCTTTTTGAGCTCTTTTGCACGTCTTTATTGAGCTTCTTTGAGCTCCTTTGAGAATCTTTGAGCTTTTTTGAGCATAACTGTTTTTTTTCACACACCCCCCCCCCCCCAGTTTTTTTTCCTTTTTTTTGTGTTTTTTCACGCTTCTTTGTGCTTTTTCATGCTTTTTCATGCTTTTTTGCATGTTTTTGGGCACTCAAGAGTCTTTTCTGCTCGAAAGCTCCTCTCAAAAACGTGAGCTTGGTGGGGGGTTTTTCTGCCTGTAAATGCATATGCTTTGCACTCCTGAAACATAGAGGGGAGTTTCCAGGCAGAAAAAATGAGAGCTGAAAAAAGCTCAAAAGCCTGTAGGAGCAGCTTCTTTGAGCTTCTTTGAGATGCAGTGTGCATGAGCCGCCAAAATTATTTCCTAAAAATGATAGAATATACCAGTCCAGAGTAAAATATTTTACAGGGGATGGCAGGCAAAATATTACTTCCCAAGATACATTAGAATAGAAGAAAGAATTGGTATTATTCTATATTTTATATTATTGTATTATTATGTATTTTTATTATTTATATATATTATATAATAATATAATATATATATATAATAATATATATATTATATATTTTTATATTGTTTAATATTAATTTTGTATAGAGGGAAGCTCCTTCTGTCAAGGGGCCCGGACAGTTGCCCCTTTTGCCCACTTTAAATCACAAACATTTTCTTTTGCCCCTCACTTCCATTTGTTTGAAAGGAGCAGTGCCTGTCATTTTCCATGGTCTGTAGTCCATCTAGGGAGCGAGCAAGAGAAGGTGGCTATGTTCCTATGTAACGTGGGACCATAGAGAATGAACATAGCCGCCCTCTAACAGAAGGTCAGATGACAGCAGCACAAAAAAAAAGGATTTTGGACATATGGAGGAGACTGAAAGCAATACAGGGTATCTTTTGAGTTAAGAATACTTATTTTAATATGTTTTATTTTTTAAAAAACAGAATTTTGTGTCACTTTAATGGTCTTCTGGTCAGTCCGGTGACGTCACGGATCATTCCACTTTTTTTGTCTGGTATCTGTAGTCTTACTGCAACGTTAAACAGTGCTTATCCACTTCCCGTCCTCCATATAGCAAAATGACGGCCGGAAAGTGGTTCTGTTATCCTGGCTGGGCATCATATGACGTCCAGTCAGATAAGCCGTGATCGCGCGCCCACGGGGGCACGCAGCGCGGTGATCGGTGGTGTGGGGTGTCAGTCTGACACAACGCATCTCCGATCGAGGAAAAGAGCCTATGACGTAGGCTCTTAACCACATGATCAGCTGTGTCCAATCACAGCTGATCACAGTGTAAACAGGAAAAGCCGTGTAGCGGCTTTTCCTCCACTCGCACTGACAGACACGAGTAGAGGAGAGCCGATCGGCTGCTCTCCTGACAGGGGGGGTCTGCGCTGTTTGATTATTAGTGCAGCCCCCAGAGGATGCCCACCGATGGCCAGCAGGGATGCCCACCGATGGCCAGCAGGGATGCCCACCCATGACCACCATGGATGTCCACCCATGAACACCAGGTAAGCCCACTAGAGCCCACCAGGGATGCCAATCAGTGCCTATTAGGGATAGCACTCTGTGCCTATCAGTGATGCTTGACAGTTCTTCCTGATCAGTGCTGCCCATCAGTGCCGCCCATCAGTGGCCACCAGTGCCGCCTATAAGTGCCCTCCAATGCCACCTATGAGTGCCCATCAGTGTCACCTATCAGTGCCCATCAGTGCCACCTATGAGTGCCCACCAGTACACATCAGTGCTGCCTATGGGTGCCCATCATTGCTGTATATCAGTGCCACCTATCAGTGCCCATCAGTGCCGCTTATCAGTGCCACAGATCAGTGCCTATCAGTGCTGCATATAAGTGCCTCATCGTCAGTGCCACCTCATCAGTGCCAATCAGTACTGCCTCAGTGCCCATCAGTAAAGAAGAAAACGTACTTATTTACAAAGTTTTGTAACAGAAACGAAGAAAATCTTTTTTTTATTTGTAGAGCAAAAAATAAAAACCCCAGTGGTGATCAAATACCGCCAAAAGAAAGCTCTCTTTGTGGGAAAACAATGATAAAAAATTTTGTTTGGGTACAGATTCGCCCAACCAACATCATTGTCATTCAAAATGTGACAGCGCTGAAAGCTGAAAATTGGTCTGTCAGGAAGGTGTAAAAGTGCCCGGTATTGAAGTGGTTATGTAAAAAGGTCACCACAAGAGGGTAGTCCAGAGCAGCAGAACTGTGAGCCCCGGTCCTGAGTGATGAAGCTCTCAGGAGACTAGCCGGAGGAGAACTGCCCTTATGTCTGGCACAGTGGCCAGTTTCCAATTTGGCCGGGCCTGCGCAAATACGAATACCCTTTTAAAGGCCAGAGGGTGCCAGGATCTGACGTGCATTGTATGCGCTAGCACGCACACATGTTCGCCATGACGAATGAGCATTTGCAGCACGCGTGTGTTGCGGGTGCACGCAATGCATGTCAGATCCTGGCACCCTCTGGCCTTTACAAGAGTGACTGTGGCACATGGACATTGCTGACTGGTCTTCAGCTTCCTGCTTTCTGTTCCTGTGTTAGCCTATGCTCCTGATTACCAATTACCGACCTGGCCCTCTCACCATTTTGGCTTCAGGACCAGGTACATGACAGAAGAACTCCTTGGGGGTGGGTCCAAGACAGCCTGGGCAGAAAGGGGTTGACCTACACTGGTTGTCATTCAACTCAATCAACTCAGAGGTGGGCAAAAACAAGTGGTGGATAAGGATGCAGAAGGCAGTGCTGGAGCAAGGAGAAGGTGTATATTATTATTTACTACTATGTTATTACAAAAAAAAATTATGGGAAAGGGTCGGTTAAATAAGAAAGTTAGATTTGAGCTGTAACTGATACTGTGATGGAAAAAAAAGAGAACCTAGCAGATCTTTTACCGAAAGCAAGCAATTCTCCAATTTTTTTCTTCTTGTAGCTTCCTCTGTACTCTAAATTTGGAATACACTGGGATAATAAGATGTACTGATACAGCCACTTTAAACATTTTGAACATCAAACATAACTCAGGCTCATAGAATTAGTTGTTCTTAGGCAGAATTCCAGAAAACAAAATTGTACTAAGCCATGTGCCTTTCTTATTAACGTTACAAGTTCCATGTGAGCTTGCTGTCATTATACCATGCGAAACGCAGTCAAGTTTATGTTGCGACATGGTTGACGAGTATACCAGCCAAGAATGAATTTACATTTTATTATATAACCTGGATCCCGAGTACAATAATCTGCCTATTTATATAATTAATTGCTAAACTCCCCTGCCTTTAATCATATTAGGTGGCACGATTAATTTCTCAGGCACAGAGCCTACTTTGCAAGAAAAGCCGATTAATTCTTTAAATAGCTGCACTGTAGATGAATTGTTTTACACGGTGAGAATTCAGTTTTATTAGAAATACAGCTGAACATTTAGCAGGGTGGCTGGTAATTGATCTGGACGGCTGAATATTGGAAACGTTATTTCCATGGTTGGATCTTCCAATGCTTTGAGACAACCAGGTTGTTTGTTTGTGACAGGCCACGTCCATCACCAGTTCTTCACGAGACAAATAATCTCTCATTAACAACACATTTTTCTCTCTGATCTTGATTCGCTATACTGACATTTCAGGATGTGACCTGCTTTCTCCAGGCAATTAACTTAGACTTATATTGAAATCCCTAAGCATGCAGCAGGCTTCTCTTGGTCAATCAATAGGATGTAGGCAGAAAGCAGTCGATAAAAGAGGACTGCTAGAGGCCAAGTGGGTTAGCACGATGGAGAGGAAGTAGTGAGCAGCAAACTTTATCTCTTTAGTAAAGGCCTGTTTCTCGATGTAGGTCCCACCCCAAGAAAAAGTCCCTCCTGGATTCATTTTTCAGGGCTGGTCAGGTCTATGCCTACGCCTGGTGGTTGATTGCTTCTGCCTACCACTAGAAGAAGCTTCCAGAAATAGAGTAGGAGGGTTATGGATATCTATCTGACCTCTGCCAATCTCTGGGAGGGAGGCCCAGAAAATGTGGCAGGGGAGAAGATAAATGTTTGGGTGGGTTTGTTCAGAGTTCTTCTCCTTGGGCCCCTGGGAGGCAGCCTATGTTACTGAAGAGCTGTTGCTGTTAGGCCTCAGCATGTGCTTGCTGAAGTCCTGAAAGAACCTTAAAGTGGAGTTCCGCCAATTTTTTTTTTTAAAGTCAGCAGCTACAAATACTGCAGTTGCTGACTTTTAAAATATGGACACTTACCTGTCCAGGGCGCCTGCGATGTCGGCACCCAAAGCCGATCTGTCCCTCGGCTCTCGGGTGCTGTTGCCGCCATCTTCGATAAGGGAATCAGGAAGTGAAGCCTTGCAGCTTCACTTCCTGGTTCCCTACTGTGCATGCGTGTGTCTCCCAGAAGACAGCGGGGGGGGGGGGGGAGTGGCGTAGATACCCACGGGTGGCTCGGGTATCTATGCCCGGATTGGGCGGCACAGTGGTGTGGTGGATAGCACTTTCACCTAGCAGTAAGAAGGGTCACTGGTTCGAATCCCAAACACAACACTACCTGCCTGGAATTTGCATGTTCTCCCTGTGCCTGCGTGGGTTTCTTCCCGGTACTCCGGTTTCCTCCCACACTCCAAAGACATGCTGGTAGGTTAATTGGATTCTGTCTAAATTGTCCCTAGTATGTATGAATGTGAGTTAGGGACCTTAGAGTGTAAGCTCCTTGAGGGTAGGGACTGATATGAATGTACAATGTATATGTAAAGCGCTGTGTAAATTGATGGCGCTATATAAGTACCTGATATAAATAAATAAAATAAATAAGTGGGAGCAAAATACCTGTATTAGACAGGTATTTGCTCCCCCTCCCCCCTGAAAGGTGCCAAATGTGACTCCGGAGGGGGGGAGGATTCCGAAAAGCGGAAGTTCAATTTTTGTTTGGAACTCCGCTTTAAAGACATTTTCTGAAGAATGCTAAGTTAGGAAGATGAGCTGGAGCAGGACCCCTTTTCCCTAAAGAATGCTGGAGGGAGGGCGGTTGGAGCTGTCTCTGGACATTATGAGTAGAACCTTTTGCATAAACTTTAGATATGCTTGTGCTTTCAGGGTTAGATACCAGAGGTTGCTACAAGCACTGTGATTGCTATTACAGAGTCTCAGATTAGCTGAGTGTCCCCCTTAGCGTCAGCAATACTTAAAGTATATACTCAAAATGTAAAGTATACTAAAGTACATACTCAAAATTTCTTATTCTTGATATATGCCTGCTGTACCATGTACTTGTATGAAAATGCATCCTCTTCTCTTTATATTGCCTTCTTTGTGTTCAATCCCTGTCAGTCACTCTGCTTTCCTATTAAAAAATGACCACACTAGGCAGGAAAGCACAGCATGGTCAGTTTTCTAGCTGTGCTGAGAACTCAGCCTGCCCTCCTCCAATAATCAGGCATGTGCTGACATACACCCCTGCACAGCCAATCACTGGGAAAATCAGTGTGTTGCTGCTTCTCCTCCCCAACACTGTACCCATATGAAATTTTTATCATTTTTTTCACACAAATAGAGCTATCTTTTCGTGGTATTTAATCACCACTGGGTTTTCTTATTTTTTACTAAACAAAGACTGAAAATTTTGAAAAAAAAGCAAAACGTTTTTCATATTTTGTAATATAATTTTGCAAACGGGTAATTTTTCTCCTTCACTGATGGGCCCTGATGAGGCGGCACTGATGAGCAGTGATAGGCTGCACTGATGGGCACTGATAGGCTGCATTGATGGGCACTAATGAGGCAGCACTGATGGGCACTGATAGGCGGCACAGAGAGGTGGCACTGATAGGCAGCACTGTTAGGCACTGATAGGTGGCACTAATGGACACTGATAGGTACTGCTAGGCGGCACTGATAGGCAGCACTGATATGTGACTCTGATGATGAGGCACTGATTGGCAGCACTGATTAGCAGCACTGATGGGCACTGACAGGTGGCACTGATGGGCACTAATTAGCAGCACTGGTTGGCACTAAGGGGACCGATGTCCCTCCAACATAAGCCAATGTATGGCTTTCTTCTTCACGCTGACAGCGTGAGGGAAATAAAAAAGCCGATTACCATCTTCTGTTTACTTCTGTGATTAGCTGTCATTGGCTGGCAGCTGATCACATGGTAAAGGGCCCACTGTGATTGGCCCTTTACCCCGATCAGCCGAGTCCCCAAGACTGTAGCCGTCTTTCGGCTATAGCACGGGAACCAAGCGCTTAGAGTAGAACTATAGGCAAAATTTTTTTTTTGTTTTTTTTTTGATAGAGCAAGTAAGGGTTACAACCCCTGTCAGATTTTTTTTTCCCGACATCTGTGTCCCATTTTGGAGATTTCCCCTCACTTCCGGTCCCAAATCCAAACAGGAAGTGAGAGGAAATCCCTGCAAATTAAGGGATTTCCTCAGGGACCCACAGCTTACCAGAACTAGTGTGCTCATTGGAAGTTTTCCCCTCTATTACATTTCTGGTGACAACCCAAATTTTGGGATTTTCTTTTACTTTCAATGATAATGGTAAACGGGACAAATAGAGAGGGTGAATCTCCTAAATGAGGACACGGACAGCATTAAAAACTGGCAGGTGTTCTAATCAGTCTTCACTCTATCCAAAGCTGAAAAAAAAAGTTTTGCCTTTAGTTATACTTTAAGGCTGCTATTGAAGAAGTTTATTTGAGAATATGTCCTCCTTTTCCTGCTAGCCATTCTCATCGCTCTACCCTAAAACTTCAAAAAGACAGCCCCTAGACCAGAGGCGGACTAATAACTCATGGGGTCCCCGGGCAATAGGAGATTATGGGGCCCCCAGGCAATCAGAGATTATGGGGCCACACAGTATACACATACATGTACACACAGTATACACAGACAGATGTAAAAAAAACACAGATTTATACATACTGCCCCTGGTTTTACTGAGGTTGGCAACCCTGATGGGGCCCCCTAGTGGCCCAGGGCCCTCGGGCAGTGCCCGAGTCGCTCAATGGTCAGTCCGCCCCTGCCCTAGACTGAACCTGTGTTTATCGGTGCTCTCTGGAACTGGTATTTGTGTTGGCAACCTCTGGACAGGTAAGAAAGGTAATTTTCAGTAGCCCCTTCGGGGTAAGCACTATACTAAACATACGCCACCCACAGGTCTGCCCCAAGCTTCATCACCAACCTCATCTCCAAATATCGCTCAAACTGTTCTCCTTACTTCTGCCTTGACCTCCAGCTCTCTTGTCACCTCCTCCCATGCTCGCCTCCAGGACTTCTCCAGAGCCTCTCTTATCCACTAGAACTCCTTACCCCAATCTGTCCAGCTTTCCTCTGCTCTGTCTGCCTTTAGGCAATCCCGGAGAACATGAAAGTGGGAAAGAATTACTGCGCCAACCCCAAAAAAAGAAAAAAATAAGCAGCTACATAAAATGTGACAAACATATGAAAAGCAAAATGGTGAAAAAATGTAGCGCTAACTGATATACACAAATATCGTGATATATGTGCCAAATAACAATGAATAATAGAACAGACTCAAAAGTCCATCTGCAAAGAAATATACATCTACAAAAAATGGTGACAAACCAGGAAAAAAGTCTCTAACACTCAGTGATGTGAAAAAACTGGAAAACAAATGTCCAATTGTGTGTACAAAATTATCCAACACCAGATGGAAAAAAAATCCAAGAGCGGTGAAAATGGGAATACAACTCCGTCCGTAGAAGCAACATCAGATTGGAAAATCATCAACAACTGAATGACATGTGGATGCTCTTACCGGAACAGGTGGATTCTAATGTCAGCGACATAGAGTCATATAGGCAGTATGCCCCACGGGGCAGGTGTATCGATATCCAGATGGTTTGGACCTCTAGGGTAGAATCCAGGGGAACCGAGGGTGACCTCCAAATTGACCTCCAATCCAAGGACCGTCAGGGTTGGATCTTGGTGGTAAGTTCTCCAGAACAGCGTGTCCACTCACATCCGGATAGTATGTGGAGAAAAAATTACTTTCACATAGTGCAGATCAGAAGGGGTATTTATTTCTAAAAACCGGCATACAAATAAAGGTGATCACAAATAAAATGAGGGCAATGTAGAGAGTGATAAAAACGGCCCTACGCGTTTCGACCAATGGGTTTTCAACAGGGGCTGGAGAACACATTTCTTTAGGGAAGTCTACCCTGTTATATACCTAAAAACTGAATCTTTACTTTTTTCATCACAGCTTTTACCTTTTGTATCATTTGTCCCTCCCTTTTAGATTGTAAGCTCTTCCCTCACTTCCTCAGACTACAATAGAATAAAAAAAAATTCTGTAAAATCGAGACAGGTCAAATCCTCTGTCAAGATATTTTCTTGTTTACTTCTGTTCCAGGGACGACCGTTCCCCTCCTTTCTTTTGCACCTGTTACCAAGACAGGTAGTGAATTAAAATTGATCTAATGAGGTCAGGGACAGCAGTGAAAATGTGACAAAAAAATGCGGCTTTCGCCAGTCTATTTAAAATGAAAAAAAAAAACATTTTTTTACATCACTTGGAACATTGCTATGTTTTTGCATCATACTGAAAGGATTTCAGCATGGAGCACCAACATAAGATGAAGATGAACTTTTAGCAAATATAACATTGTCTTATGTCCTGTATACTTGTATACTTGTATAATTGAAAGCTAAAAAACTGAAAAGAAAATATTAATACACTAAAAAAAAAAAATTAGAACTACCGATAATTATAATGGAACATAACAGCCTATTCTTCTGGGATTTCAAACAATCTGCCCATTCTTTGTGATTCTGTCAATTCTGAATTGATGAATTGTTGAATTTAGAGGAAACAGTGCTACACAGTCCAGCATTGAAGAACTTCAGATAAAGGAGACATAGATATTGGTTACAATAGATACAGAGGGTCTTCTCTACACAGACCCTGCATTGCCCTCAGTCATGCTCTTTATTTATCATCAACTGTCCAGAGAGAGATAGACAAGGCAAAAAAACACAAAAATCAAAAAGAACAAAAAAAATGTAAGCACATTTTAACCACTTTAATACAGGGCATTTTCACCCCCTTCCTGCCCAGGCCAATTTTCAGTTTTCAGCGATGTCGCACTTTGAATGACAATTGCGCAGTTATGCAGCACTGTACCCAAATGAAATTTTTATTATTTTTTTCCCCACAAATAGAGCTTTCATTTGGGGGTATTTGATAATCTCTGCAGTTTTAATTTTTTGCGCTATAAACAAAAGAAGAGTGACAAGTTTGAAAAAAAACACAATATTTTTTTACTTTCTGCTATAATAAATATCCCATTTGAAAAAAACAAAACAAATTTTTTCCTCAGTTTAGGCCGATATGTATTCTTCTACATATTTTTGGTAAAAAAAAAAAAAAAAAATGGCAATAAGCGTATATTGATTGGTTTGCGCAAAAGTTATAGTGTCTACAAAATAGTGGCTAGTTTTATGGCATTTTTATTTATTTATTTTTTAATAGTAATGGCAGGGATCTGCGATTTTTATCATGACTGCGACATTGTGGCAGATATATCGGACACTTTTGACACCATTTTGGGACCATTCACATTTACGCAGCGATTAGTGCTATAAAAATGCACTGATTATTGTATAAATGTCACGGGCAGGGAAGGGGTTAACACTAGGGGGCGATCAAGGGATTAAGTGTGTTACCTAGGGAGTGATTCTAACTATAGAGGGAGGGGACTCACAAGGGGAGGAGACCAATTGGTGTTCCTCTGTACTGGGAACACCTGATCGGTCTCCTCTCACCTGACAGGACGTGGATCTGTGTGTTTACACACACAGATCCATGGTCTTGCTCTGTTATCGGGCAATCGCGGGTGCCCAGCAGACATCGCGGCCGCTGGGCATGCGCATCGGCTCCCGAGTGACGCGCCCCCAAATGGCCGGGAAGCCCAGGACGTCATATGAAGCCCGCCCAGGATGGGAGATCCCTCCTGTGGACATCATATGATAATGGGCGGGATGTGAAGTGGTTAAATGTCTTGATTTATTGTGTAAAAAAACTAAATAGTGAAGCTCTTCGAATCTCTCTCACAAAGCTACATAAATCTTTACAGTGATGTGCAATTACAATAGTTATTCATAAAATATCCAGATAACTCTACTTAGTGTAGCAAGGTCCAGGGCCTCCTCTAGTCTAATGAGAACCTTTAGAGCCAAGAACTGCTGACATCCTTCTGTATACGGTGGGCATGGGCGTCCGCAGAACTTTTTTCAGGGGGGGGGGGGGCATCATTTTAAGGTCACCCATGCTCTGACCCTTTTCGACAATGTCCTTATTACATTATCACGGTCAGAGACTGCAGACGTAGTACAGGAGATGGTCAGAGACTGCATACATGGCACAAGAGACTGTCAGAGACTGCAGACATGGCTCAAGAGACTGTAAGAGACTGCATACATGGCACAAGAGACTGTCAGAGACTGCAGACATGGCTCAAGAGACTGTAAGAGACTGCATACATGGCACAAGAGACTGTCAGTGATTGCATACATGGCACAAGAGACTGTCAGAGACTGCAGACATGGCACAAGAGACTGTCAGGGACTGCAGACATGGCACAAGAGACTGTCAGTGACTGCATACATGGCACAAGAGACTGTCAGTGACTGCATACATGGCTCAAGAGACTGTAAGAGACTGCGGACATGGCACAAGAGATGACCAGAGACTGCATACATGGCCCAAGAGACTGTCAGAAACTGCATACATGGCTCAAAAGACTATAAGAGACTGCGGACATGGCACAAGAGACTCTAAGAGACTGCAGACATGGCTCAAGAGACTGTAAGAGACTGCATACATGGCACAAGAGACTGTCAGAGACTGCAGACATGGCTCAAGAGACTGTAAGAGACTGCATACATGGCACAAGAGACTGTCAGTGATTGCATACATGGCACAAGAGACTGTCAGAGACTGCAGACATGGCACAAGAGACTGTCAGAGACTGCAGACATGGCACAAGAGACTGTCAGAGACTGCAGACATGGCACAAGAGACTGTCAGAGACTGCAGACATGGCACAAGAGACTGTCAGTGACTGCATACATGGCACAAGAGACTGTCAGTGACTGCATACATGGCTCAAGAGACTGTAAGAGACTGCGGACATGGCACAAGAGATGACCAGAGACTGCATACATGGCCCAAGAGACTGTCAGAAACTGCATACATGGCTCAAAAGACTATAAGAGACTGCGGACATGGCACAAGAGACTCTAAGAGACTGCATACATGTGGGGGGGTGACAGATAGAGACAGGGGGTGACAGAGATAGAGAGGGGGTGACAGAAAGAGACGGAGGGGGTGACAGAGAAAGACAGAGGGGGGTGACAGAGAGCGAGGAGTGTGACAGAGAGAGACGGGGGGGTGAAAAAGACAGAGGGGTGACAGAGAGAGAGAGGGGATGACAGAGAGGGGTGATGGGGGGTCAGAGAGAGGGACCCCCTAGCCCTGTCTTCAGTCCCTCAAGTGCCCCTATGTCCCAGTGGTGTGTGTAATGCTCAGTATGGTACCTTACATGCAAGCAGGATGTCCATGATGGCCAGCAGCTGGCAAGACCCGTTTTCATTCAGGACAGGAGGTGCTCTGTTCCTTCCATCGGATCTATGATGTGACATGGAGCGGTCCTTGGCTGCTTGAATTTCCTGCCTGTCCTTGTTCTCTGAACCCCCGGTCAGTCTGTCCTCCAGGCCTGGGAGCAGTGAGGAGGTTAAGGGAGTCCAGGGGTTCCAGGCTCTGGGAGGCGCCGGGGACGTTGTGCCCGCTGTTCCTGGCGTCTTGCTGCTCTCTTTTCCTGTGGCTTCCGTCTCCTGGGCCGCTCGCTCTATGTAGACTGGGTATTTTCATCCTGCCCACCCCTTGAGGCCTTCGCTGTTCCGCTCCTTGCACCAGCTGTCACCGGCCCTGCTAAACTGGGTACAAGTGCGAGCAGGGACGGCGCTAGGATAAAGACCGAGTGGGAAACTCCTGATCCGATCCCTGATTCCAGGGGGCGCACTTTCCCCCCCTTGCCCCTACCTGCGGACGCCCATGATGGTAGGTTGCAAGGCATAGTGGGTGTAGTATAAGGTATATTAACTGGGCGCAAGACACAATTATGCAATGCAAAGAGATTTTATTTCTCTTAACAGAACTTTGGGAGAGAGTGTTAGGGCCAGGACACCCTTAGATAGTTGCAATGTTAATTGCCAGATTTCGAGACTTCTATAGGTAGACAGCCATGCAGGGAAAGGCATCCAGCAAGATACCACATCTGCATGTGTAAGAAGGCTGTCTCCTATGGTAACAGTCTTGAACAGTTTCTAACACAAAGTGTAACAGTTCCTTCACTTCCACTACAATCACTTCCTTCTTGTAGTTTTTTAGGCCACTGAGCTCCCAGTCTCTCTCTCACTAGACTAGATGATTCACTGCCACTGTATCTCTTGAGCTCTTCCAATCTTCACTGTAGTATCTTCCTCAAGTGTCACCCCCGCTTCTCTGCTGGGTCCCTAGCTTGGCACTCAAGATACTTCTCAAGCTTCCCCCCACTGGCCTGCTCGGTCCCTGGCTTGACACACAAGGCTGCTCTGCAAACATCACCTCCGCAGGCTGGGTCTCTGGCTTGATACCCACTGAAGTTTCCCAATTCTTCACTGTCCCCACTTGGTGAGAATACTGCTCCAGTACTTGCTTCAGCTACTCACTGTGGTCCCTGATAATAAGGTGGATGGTCCCTTAGTGGCGACAGCTTCCCCTCTACCTTCAACCACGACAGGTTCTCTGGCCGGCAGAACCATCACTTCTGGTTGGACTGCAAGCCACAATCCAAACCCTGCGCTGCTCTCTTGCTTCTGGATAGGCCCTTAGACAGCCTAGCAGCCAGATGTGCCCGGGATAGGCCCAAACTCCGGCCTAGCAGCCCGGGCAATACAAAACACGTCCACCCAGACAGCTGCCCAGGTGGCACAGAACCCTAACTCCACCCAAATATATGGGTTCTCCCAGCAGGCCAAAGGATTTGAAAAAAAACCCTGCCCATTGGCTGAGATACCCCATATACTCCTAATCTGTCCTTGCTTTGGCCTTGTCTTATCTAATGCCACCAGGTACCCGGCCACCCAGTGGCAGAAGAGAGAAGTGCAGCAATTCCAGACTTAGGGTGAACTCAGTTGATCTTCAACAATTAGCCTAAACACTAGGGTGCTACATCAGTGTCATATATCATGAATAGATCATATACAAATGTACATCACAGAATTACATTACCATAAAAATATAAGTAAGCATGCCCCCCTTTTCAATAATCCTCATTTACTCCCAGGGCAACAGATTTATCAATTTATATGGTGGATCAACAGGGGTCTTTACAGAATAGCGCATTTTATAGACCATAAGGGGATAAGACAACCTAGCTATTTTAAGTAAACATTACAGATGCCCCCTACGAATACTTATCATCTGTGCCAAATCCATTTTATGCAGACCCTAATAAAGGTTCAGGTTGATATAACCACCAGCAGCCTATTTGAGAACAGGTGCATATAGTGGCCCGAATCAAAGGGAAGACTCACAGAGTTATCTTCAATAACCAGGGTAACAAACCTTTCTACCAAACGGCATGGGAATCGGACCTAGGGGAGACAATTGAGGAGGAGGTGTGGACAAAATGGTCGACCATGGTGCACAAGGGCATACTTAACACTTCCCTGGTGGATGCAAATTATAAAGTGCTGTTGGGCTGGTACCTTGTCCCAACAAGGTTGTCAAAATTATACCCTGGTACCTCGCCCCTATGTTTTCAGGGATGTGGGCAGGAGGGTGACATGTATCGTGTCTGGTGGTCCTGTCCGAAGGTTCGACACTTCTGGATCAGGATGTTTAATCTGGTCTATTCAGTGACAGGATAGAACATACCTAGAGGAGCCAAAACAGCGTTGTTCGCTGACTTGTCAGAAGAGATGCCCAGACATCTTCGAACTCTCATGTTTTTCATTTTCTAGCAGCTAAAATAGCCATAGAGTGAGTGTGGAAATCACCTGTGATTAATGTTAAGTTGGTGAAACATAAAATATTCGGGAGTATGATTAATGGAAAATTGACCAGTTTTCGTTGAGATATGCAGGCTAGGTTTGAAAAAAATGTGGAACCCCTGATTTGCGTATCTTCAAGCTCCCTAGACAGTGGTCCACTTGTAAGGAGAGGCTAGGGCTGGGGGGACCATCTCTGATCTTTTCACTTTCCTTTCTCTTTTCTTTCTTGTTCCATTTCTCACTTTTCCTGTTTTTGGTTCTGTTATACCATAATATTCATTTTTATTTTGGTAGGATGCTGGGGGGGACCGTAAAGCCTCCCCAACTGTATTATACTCTCAAGATCGAGACCCCATGCTTTGAGGTATCGGGATCAATCCTAGATAATAATGTTCTTCTACCTCACAATGTTCTAGAAATATGAGTGACCGACAACTTATTGTAATGTCACTTGATAATCATTTCTATTTGTTGTTTTTTCTTGGTGCCTAGTTGCTGATACCTATGGGCTCCTAGCCTTAGCAAAATGGTCATGCTGAAAAGAAGAGCCAGATAGTTAGGCCTAAAACTTTTTGATGCAGTTTTTCTGTGTTTAGCTGGTCAGGGCCTCTGTCCACTTTAGAAAATGCATCCTTGTTTTTACAATTATCTGACATTGATTAACCACTTCAGCCCCGGAAGGATTTACCCACTTCCTGACCAGGCCATTTCGCTTTAACTGACAATTGTGCAACATTTTACACAAACAAAATTTATGTCCTTTTTTCCCACAAATAGAGCTTTCTTTTGGTGGTATTTGATCACCTCTGTGGTTTTTATTTTGCACTATAAACAAAAAAACTAAAAAAACGGTCCTTTTTAAAACTTTTTTTTAATTGATACATGTCCCCTGGGGCAGGACCCAGGTCCCCAAACACTTTTTATGACAATAACTTGCATATAAGCCTTTAAAATTAGCACTTTTGATTTTTCATGTTTGTGTCCCATAGATTTTAACGGTGTTCGCGTTTTTGAACAAATTTTTTGCCTGTTCGCATGTTCTGGTGCGAACCGAACGGGGGGGTGTTCGGCCTATCCATAATGGCAATAGTGAGGCTGCATTCATGGCAATGGTGAGGCTGCAGATGGGCACTGATTAGGCTGCATTGATGGGCACTGACCCTTCTGCAGCATACACACGAGTGGACTTTTCTATCGGACTGGTCCAACAGACCGAGTCCGGCGGACAATCCGATCGTGTGTGGGCTTCATCGGACCTTCAGCTGACTTTTTCTGTCAAAAGTCTGACGGACTTTAGATTTGGAACATGCTTCAAATCTTTACGTCGTAACTTCACCGGACCCAGAAATCCGCTCGTCTGTATGCTAGTCCGACGGACAAAAATCAAAGCTAGGGTAGCTATTGGCTACTGGCTATCAACTTCATTATTTTAGTCCGGTGTACGTCATCACGTACGAATCCGTCGGACTTTGGTGTGATCGTGTGTAGGCAAGGCTGTTCGCTAAAAAGTCCGTCGGAAGTCCGTCAAAAGTCTGTTGAAAGTCCGGTCGAAAAGTCCGCCCGTGTGTACGCTGCTTTATTTTGCTTCCCAGTTCTTTATTAAAAATGTAATTTTTTTCCTGAAACTTCCATCTTAAAGCGAAGGGGTGTGTTATACACCGATAAAAAAAAAAGGGGATTCAATGGGGCCACAAAAGATATATATGTATAATGTATATCCAAATAAGAATTTTTTTGAGTATAGCCTCAAATAACAAGGCCCAAACCTAGGCATAAAAAGGTACCATCATCCAAAAATTATATAGGAGGAAAGGGAAGGGATGAGAGCGCGAGGACAGTTGCTGAGACTGACCAGACATATACTCCAACCCACAAGGTTTTGTGGTGGACTATCTCGGTAATGATACACAGAAAGATAAATCTTGAATAAAAATTAAATCATTTATTACATATAAAAAGACATACAAAGATCACATTAAAAAAGTTTCAAAAAACAGTATACAAATACTCAAAAGTTTCCCCAAGAGATGATGGAGTGGTGATGGAGTTTTTCTCATAGATTAACCAGTCCTCTACTAGTTTCACGGTACGTAGACCGCTTCGTCAGGAGGAATAATCTATAAAACAAAATGATCAAATAAAACACAAGAACACATAATCAAAGAATTATAGAAGCATAATATATATAGATAGGGCTCAGCGGTAACGTTGAGAAGTTGCTTACCCAACAGGTCAATCGCCAGGTACAAAGCCCAGCCGCTCAAAAGGCCCACCCTGCGACGGACAAGGGGGATTATATGGAATTGAATCTAAATAGGGATAGGAATAGATATATACAGAACGGTCGGTAAAGTGTTACCCATAAGAGGATTGTAGTGCATCCTTCCCCTCCTGATGCGCTATACAACTATTGTAATTGCACGTCACTTTAAAAATGTATGTAGATTTGTTAGAGAGATTGAAAGCGCTTCACTATTTTGTTTTTTACGTATTTAGACACGGTGTAGTGATAACACGGTTAGGTGGCAGCTGCTTTCTTTAGGTAGTTTGTTACTACTATAGATAGTTATATTTTAGATTATAGTAGCGCGGGGATACTGTTTATCTGTCTTGATTTATTGTGACCTCATTTAACCACTTGCCTACAGGGCACTTACACCTCCTTCCTGCCCAGGCCCAGGCCATTTTTCAGCTTTCAGCGCTGTCACACTTTGAATGACAACTGCGCGGTCATGCTACACTGTACTCAAACTAATTTTTTATCATTTTCTTCACATAAATAGAGCTTTCTTTTGGTGGTATTTAATCACTGCTGGGATTTTTATTTTTTACAAAAAAAAAAAAAAAAAAAGACCAGAAATGTTGAAAAAAACATTTTTTTTTAACTTTTTACTGTTTCTGTCAGTATATTTTGTAACTAAGTAATTTTTCTCCTTCACTGAGGGGCACTGATAGGCTGAACTGGTGGGCATTGATGAGGTGGCACTTATGGGCACTGATGAGGTGGCACTTATGGGCACTGATTAGGAGGCACTAATATGCTGCACTTATGGAAACTGACAGGTGGCACTGATATGTGGCACTGATGGGCACTGTTAGGCGGCACTGATGGGCACTAATAGGCGGCACTGGTGGGCACTGATAGGCAGCACTGGTGGGCACTGATAGGTGGCACGGATAGACGGTACTGATGGGCACTGATGGGCATTGATGGGTGGCACTGGTGGGCGACACTGATGGGCACTGATCGACAGCAGTGATGGGCAATGATGGGCAGCACTGATAGCCAACACTGACTGGCATCACTAATGGGCACTGATTGGTGCCACTTGTGGGCAGTGGTGGGCACTGATTGCTGCCACTGGTGGCCACTGATTGGTGACACTGTTGGCACTATATTGTAATCAGAGCACTGATGATCAGTGCCCTGATTACATGTGTAGATGTCCCCCTACATGGAGATGCCGCTGATCGGCTATCCTTGCCACACACTCTGTCATTTGACGGTCGGGCGGGGGGGCAGCAACTAGTTAAAGGGTATCTAAACCCTAAAACAAAAAAAATTATACAATACAGCTTACCAGTTCATAAATGAAGTGGCTGCATTCGTTTTCTTTTTTTAGGCTTTTTCCTTTATTTTCACCTGGTGATCCTGCCACACTTCCTCTCTTAGGGTGGCTCCAATCTACGGAGGAGCAATGGAGAAACCTTTGAGCAGCCGAATGGTGTGCCAGTGTAAAATGGACTTGCAAAATTAGACAGACTTGACTAATAGATTAGAGCCAGACTTTAGCTAATACTACAATACAATAACAGCAACATTTTTTTTCCCTTCTAATATAAAGGTTTTACATAAATGAAAGTAAGCACCAGTGTCCACCTTGTAGCACTGTAACTATGTATGGACCGCACCTGGCTGATCCCCAGGAAGATAGAATCCACTACTGTGATCGCCGCTTGCTTCTGGGTACCATGCCGAGCAGCTGCACATCTGCTTACTGAAAACAGGAGGATGGCCACTCAGCATGGGTGCCACTCAGAGACTGCTTTGCATTTTCTGAATGTATGTAAGGTGCTCTTTGATTGGACAAGGTGGAGAGGCACAATGTTGTCACGATTTCCACCTTCCACCTTGTTCAGTAAGCAGAAGCGCAGCTAATCAGGTGGGACCCGGAAGCTAGTGGAGATCACTGGAGTAGTGATGTGTATTAGACATGTGCAGAACGAAAAAAAATTGTTTTGATTCGTTTTGATACATTATTTACATAAATTTGAAAAGTTCAATTTGTTTAAATTAGTTTGTGTAAATAGTTTGCAGAATTCGTTTCATTTATGTACAGAACGAAAACTTTTTTTTTGTTTTGTTTCATTTTATTTCGTTATTTACTTAAAATAGTTTAGTTTAATTCCTTTATTTTCATTTTCATTTTCAAAATTTGTTTTGTTTATTTGAGTTCCAATCGATACAAATTTTCCCAATTCAGAAAATTCAAATAGATTCTAATGCGAATTTCATTCGAATTACATTTGAAATCAAATTTATTCTATTCGAAATTTGAGTTTTGGTGGATGGCTATACAGTATTCTTTCTATTCCATTCAATTCTATTGTTTTTTATTCTATTCTATTCTTTTTAATTCTATTATTTTCTATTCTATTTATTTTCTATTCTTTTCAAATTTAAATGTATTCTATTCGAAATTCAAATTTTGGAAGATGGTTATATTCTTTCTATATTATTCTATTCTATTGTTTTTTTCCCATTCTATTCTTTTTATTATTCTAATCTATTATTTTCTATTCTATTCAAATTTGAATTTATTCTATTCAAATTTTGGGAAATGGTTATATTCTATTCTATTTTTAATTCTTTTCTTGTTTTTTCTATTCTATTATTTTCTATTTTATTCTAATTTGAATTTATTCTATTCGAAATTCAAAAGAAGGTTATATTCTTTCTATTTTATTATATTCAATTGTTTTTTTTATATTCTATTCATTTCTATTATTTTTTTCTATTCTATTCTATTATTTTCTTTTCTATTATATTCTATCCTTTTCTATTTTTTTCAAATTTAGATTTATTCTACTCAAAAATCAGATTTCGGAAGATGGTTATATTGTAAAATTCTTTCTATTCTATTGTTTCTTTCTATTCTATTATTTTCTATTCTTTTCTATTCTTCTCCAATTTGAATTTATTCTATTTGAAATTCAAATTCTGGAAGATGGTTATATACTTTCTATATTATTCTATACTATTGTTTTTTCCCATTCTATTCTTTTATTTTCTGTTCTGTTCTAATCTATTTTTTTATTCTATTCAAATTTTGGGAAATGGTTATATTCTTTCCATTCTATTCTTTTTCTGTTTAATTCAAATTTGAATGTATTCTATTCAAAATTTGAAAGAAGGTTATATTCTAATTTATTCTATTCTATTGTTTTTTTCTATTCTATTCTTTTCTATTCAAATTTTTTTTCTATTCTATTCTCTTCTATTCTTTTTGAAATTCGAATTTCAGAAGATGGTTATATTCTTTCTATCCTATTTTACTCTGTTCTTTTAATTTTTATTCTATTTTATACTGTTTTACTCCATTATTTTCTATTCTATTCTATTCCTTTATTTTCTACTGTATTTTTTTCTATACTATTCCACCTATACTATACCACCTTTTGCTGCAATTACAGCTGCAAGTCTTTTTGGGGATGTCTCTACCAGCTTTGCACATCTAGACAGTGACATTTTTGCCCATTCTTCTTTGCAAAATAGCTCAAGCTCTGTCAGATTGAATGGAGAGCGTCTGTGAACAGCAATTTTCAATTCTTGCCACAGATTCTCAATTGTATTTAGGTCTGGACTTTGACTGGGCCATTCTAACTTTTCCAAAGTACCCATCTCGAGAAAGTTATTTCTATTGTTTGGGTGTCATAGTTTCTGTGTGTGTGTGTAATGTCAATATGTGTTTGTGATGATTTTTGTTAGTTTACAATATCATTGTATGTGTGCATGCTGCAATGACAGATACACACACACAGGCCATGCCCATCAGCTCAGCCTCACCAATGCAGCCTTACCTGTGCACATCAATGCAGCCTGATCAGTGCCCATCAATGCAGCCTCACCAGTGCCCATCAATGCAGCCTCACCAGTGCCCATCAATGCAGCCTTACCTGTGCCCATCAGCTCAGCCTCACCAATGCCCATCAATGTAGCCTCAGCAGTGCCCATCAATGCAGCCTCACCAGTGCTAATCAATGCAGTCTGATCAGTGTCCATCAGTGCAGCCTTACCTGTGCCCATCAAAGCAGCCTGATCAGTGCCCATCAATGCAGCCTCATCAGTACCCATCAATGCAGCCTTACCTGTGCCCATCAATGCAGCCTTACCTGTGCCCATCAGATCAGCCTCAGCAGTGCCCATCAATGCAGTCTGATCAGTGCCCATCGATGCAGCCTCAGCAGTGCCCATTGATGCAGCCTCACAGTGCTCATCAATGCAGCTTTACCTGTGCCCATCAATGCAGCCTCACAGTGCCCATCAATGCAGCCTCACAGTGCTCATCAATGCAGCCTTACCTGTGCCCCTTAGCTCAGCCTCACCAATGTCCATCAATGCAGCCTTACCAGTGCCCATCAATACAGCCTGATCAGTGCAGCCTTACCTGCGCCCATCAATGCAGCCTGATTAGTGCCCATTAACACAGCCTCACCAGTGCCCATCAATGCACCCTGATCAGTGCCCATCAATGCAGCCTCAGCAGTGCCCATCAATGCAGCCTCAGCAGTGCTCAGCAGTGCCCATTAGTGCAGCCTTACCTGTGCCCATCAATGCAGCCTGATCAGTGCCCATCAGCTCAGCCTTATCCGTGCCAATCAGCTCAGCCTCACCAATGCAGCCTCACCAGTGCTCATCAATGCAGTCCGATCAGTGCCCATGACCCGTGGTTCCTATGATGGACGTCTCGTGACCCGGTATTGGACCAGTGTGACATCCATCATAGGAGCCAGAGGCGGGACTTATATGTCACTGGGCCGCGCCGGTGTCCTGCTGAGGGCGAGTTGGAGTTCTCTGCAGAACACACTGGGTGGTTAGCCCCTCTCTTCTGAAGCCGCTGGTGGCGCCGACTATGGGCGGTGTACCCCCTGCCCTTGGTGCGCGTACCCCCAGGGGTACGCATACCACGGGTTGAGAACCAATGATATAAACCTTTCCATTGTAGCTCTAGCTGTATGTATAGGATCGTTGTCCTGCTGGAAGGTGAACCTCCACCCCAGTTTCAAGTCTTTTGCAGACGCTAACAGGTTTTCTTCTAAGATTGCCCTGTGTTTGGCTCCATCCATCTTACCATCAACTCTGACCAGCTTCCCTGTCCCTGCTGAAGAAAAGCATCCCCACAACTTGATGCTGCCACCACCATATTTTACAGTGGGGATGGTGTGTTTAGGGTGATGTGCAGTGTTAGTTTTCCAACACACATAGCGTTTTGCTTTTAGGCCAAAAAGTTAAATTTTGGTCTCATCTGACCAGAGTACCTTCTTCCACATGTTTGCTGTGTCCCCAACATCGCTTCTCGCAAACTGCAAATGGGACTTCTTATGGCTTTCTTCTTGCCACTCTTCCATAAAGACCAAATTTGTGGAGTGCACAACTAATGCCCTGTACACACGATCGGACATTCCGACAACAAAATGCATGGATTTTTTCCGACGGATGTTGGCTCAAACTTGTCTTGCATACACACGGTCGCACAAAGTTGTCGGAAAATCCGATTGTCCTGAACGCTGTGACGTAAAGCACGTACATCGGGACTATAAACGGGGCAGTAGCCAATAGCTTTCGTCTCTTAATTTATTCTGAGCATGCGCGGCACTTTGTGTGTCGGATTTGTGTACACACGATCGGAATTTAATCGATTGGATTTTGTTTTGTTGTCCTGTGGACAGATTCTCCCATTTTGTTTTGTTGTCCTGTGGACAGATTCTCCCACCTAAGCTGTGGATCTCTGTAGCTCCTCCAGAGTTACCATGAGCCTCTTGGCTGCTTCTCTGATTAATGCTCTCCTTGCCTGGCCTGTTAGTTTAGGTGAACGGCCATGTCATGGTAGGTTTGCAGGTGTGCCATACTCTTTCCATTTTCGGATGATGGATTGAATAGTGCTCCGTGAGTTTAAAGCTTGGGATTTTTTTTTTTATAACCTAACCCTGCTTTAAACTTCTCCACAACTTTATCCCTGACCTGTCTGGTGTGTTCCTTGGCCTTTATAATGCTGTTTGTTCAGTAAGGTTCTCTAACAAACCTCTGAGGCCTTCAAAGAACAGTTGTATTTATACTGAGATTAAATTACACACAGGTGGACCATTTACTAATTAGGTGACTTCTGAAGGCAATTTGTTCCACTAGATTTTAGTTAGGGGTGTCAGGTGAAACAATCCTATGGTAAACATATATGGAGTCCACCATGAAAAGTTGTTGCTCAGAAGTTGGGTACAAAGGCCTCAGCAGGCATGTAGAGCATCAGGGAGAGTGTGTCCTCCACCCAAGATAAGGGGTATACACTCTTACCGGAAATAGTGGACTCGAATGTCAGCGACAACGAGTCAATCAGGTGAGGATAGACCGATCAGCAGATTTCCAAAACAATCCGGGGAATCCAAAGAGCTCCAAGAACGAATTCAGAGAATTGTGCAGGTAACTGTGAGGCTGGAACTCAGATGTTAAGCAGCCAGACTGGAAAACCAAAAACGTATTACAAGATCACATTGTTGAGTCATCAATAAGTTCACATTCTTCACTTCTCTCAAAAGGAAATAAGGAACTGAGGGTGACCAAGGCCGCCATTACCTATATGGAGGTGTTTGGGATAAATTCCCTGAGGCATTTTTGGCTTTTCAATTATTTGAAAGTCAACATCCTCCGGTAAGCTGCCACCTCCACTGGATGATTTGGGGATCCTTTTCTACCTGCGTGTCCTGCTGTATCTTCTGGAGCTATTTTGGGAATATCACGATTTTCCTTTTTTTGTCATGCACTTATCTGGACTTTGTTCACCCATTTGTTTTAATCCACATTTGTACTGTCAATTGTGCATAGTGTATCTATGGATTTTGTTTGATCACTTATATGTATAGTCAGTTAGATTTTTTTAGCCCTGCACTTTGCTTTTTGGGATACATTACCTACCCATATCATGCACTGTGCAGGACTGAGCTATAAAACTAATATGTCAGTCCTGCAGATTACACTGAAAGATCAGAACAATCCCTGTGGTGTGATGGAGGCTCAAAATCAGTCACTTCCTGTAATGGGGTGACAAATGTCTTCCAAATGTGCTCCTGCATTGTCATCCAGTACTATGCTTTCCTGGTGAAGACTTCAAGCAGCTACGCCTTGCGTCAATTGTTGTCACCACCAGGACCACCACCAACCACCTTCGGCTGTGCTGGCTGCTTTTATTATATTACACAGTGCGGTATATTTTTTCTAAATTGAAAAAAAAAATTATATTTTTTAAATAAAAATACCCCTATAATACACAAGCTTAATGTATGCTAGTAAAGTCAGTCTGTAAACTAAGGTCTGTTTTGTTAGTTTATAGCAGTAGTTTGTTATTTTATAAACTTACAGCAGGCCGTGGCCATCTTAAGTGTGGGCATCTGAAGCCAGACTGTATTTCTTCCTGGATCTCATCCTTGCAGATCGCGCATATGCTCAGTGTAGCACAAGCAGTGTAATAGGTTTCAGGTTAGGTTTCCATAGCAACGGCAGTGTCAGAGGAAGTTGCCGCCCCTTCCCAGAAGGCATTGCAAACAGGAAATGATGCGATGGGCCATGGTCAGGGAGGAGGAAGTGAAAAATGAATACAACAGATATACAGTAAGTGCTGAGAAAAAAACTAAAAAAATATCCAATTCTTTTAGTGAGGGATGCTGAAGAGTTGTAAAAGTGGGTGGAACTCCACTTTAAGTGCTTTCTGCATCTAGAAAAAGACTGTCTAGACTGCCTAGCGTTGTGGGTGTTGATTTAATCTGGAAGAATGTTTTTGGTATAGGTTTCATGGGCACAATTAACACCCAAAAACCAATTTTTCTGCGCCTGTTTGACAGGTACATATATATCATTGCAATTTTTGACAACAAGGCCAATTCTTGCTTTCATCAAGACTATCTCTATAGGGTTAGGGTGTGCAGATGCCACCGATACCCAAAGCCTAATTTTTCTGCCTCTGTTACTTCTATCCAAAGTCTGCGAAAGAGACACCAGACTTTATCCATAAAATCTCTAATCTTGTTCCGAATGCACTAAATTGTGGCCTCATCATACAGACTGGCTCCCCAAGCCATTGTTTATAAAAGAAAGCAAGCTTGAATGGAAAATGTAATTTTTTTGGCTTTATAAATGTCTTATTGTTGCAGCAGGCTCTATACACGGTACAGATGTGCTAATTTACAGGCAGACTAAAGGGACCCCCCCCCCAGGTACTATATTTAAAAGGTGTTTTCATTTTTATTGTTATTTCTCATTTTTATGGTATCACTTTAAGCACCAGTAAATCACTGCTCATTTAAAAATTATGTTTTTTTTTGTTTTTTTTACAAACTTTGTGTTCATTGATACATGTCCCCCAGGGCAGTACCCAGAACCCCATACCATTTGTATGCAATTACTTGCATATAAGCTTTCAAAATGGACACTTTTGATTTTTCCAGTTAAGGTCCCAAAGACTTCAATGGGGGTTGTTATTCGGTTCCGAAAAGTTCTGCTACTAACCGAACCGGGGTCGTTCGGTCCATGTCTAGTGATCAGTGCTAAAAATATACACTGTCACTGTACTAATGACACTGGCTGGGTAGCTAAAACATCTAGGGCAGTCAAAGGGTTAAATGTGTGCCGCCTAACCAAAGTTTTGGTGTACACTGTGTGTGCTACTTTTACAAAGGAAGTAATGGATTTTTTAGAAGAAAATCCATTATTTTCCCGCTGACAGGACAGAGTTCTGCCTTGTTTACATAGGCAAGCCTCTGTCCTGTGTGTCTTCCCGACAATCAGCATGTGCCACGAACATCCATTGGCCAGCATCTGCTGCGCCCCCTACCCGGAAGTGCCAGATCACATACCTAGTATGTGATCTGGCACAGCAGAGCCACTCTGTCCCGGTACATGTAATTGACATGGTCGGTAAGTGTTAAAGGTAAAAAAAAAAAAAAGACAGCCACTTAGTACCACTTTTAATCTACTTTTAGTCCTTTTGCTGCGAGCCTTAGTAAATAGATAGGAAGGTATTTTATTTATATAGTACTTGTAATAGACTTTTTTTTTCTGTAGGAGGGGGAGGAGATGGCCTTGGCTAGAAATGCTAAGGGGGGTGTTTTTCAAAGTGATTTGTCAACAGTGGCAGCTGGTGGGTTTTTTGTTGGTGGGGGCGGCAAACAATCACCCCCCCCGGGGGCGCGGCAAACAATCACCCCCCGGCGGTGCAGCACTAACAACCCCCCCCCCCATGCTCGTCTGTTGGTTGGTCTGCCACTTACCTGGATAGATAGATCAAGATAGATGGGGGGTGTCATCCAGCACGGCGGGGTCCGGGCAGCGGCTCCAGGCTAGCGGGTGCAGGTGAATAACAAGAAAAAAACCTGCGCCGTGGAAAAAAACTATAATAATTCTAAATAAATGCAAAATGTATATATGTGTATATGTTTACACATACACACGCATGTACATATGCAGTAGGGCTGCCGCTATAGTGTAAGGTGAATACCCCGAATAATGACAAAAAGAAATTTATACTCAGCGCTGCCTCTCTAAATCATAAATGTACATCTACCCACATCAAATGTGTATCATAAAACAACATATACAACAAAGTGCCGATATAGTGCCAACAATTGCATACAATCAAGTTCAATAAAGTGCAATAATAAGGTGCAATCAATAAAGTTCATCTATTGTGAGGTATGGGGCTGGTGACATGTTGATGCAATCTTGGTGACTTCCTGTGCTCCCCTCCTAGGTCCCCACTCACCAGATAGAGATGATAAATACACCTGTAGATATTAGGATGGTGTCTCCTGTCCAGCAGATGTGTAGATAGTTGTGCCTCAGAGAATTGGATATCCTCTCCTTCACCGTTTATTGTAGGTCCTACATGCTTTACTGGGTCAGAGGTGATTGAAGTAGTGAAGTTTTGGACAAGTGAAGAGAGAAGGGACATATAGCGTAATACTGCAAGGTTTATTAAAAAGGTTTAAAATCATTACACTTACATCAGAAATCTTTAAATGTGCAAAAATTGCAGCCTTGGCATCCAAACAGCCTTCACAGATTATCCTTAGCTTGACATGTTTCGCCCCTCCCACTGGGCATCATCAGAAGCTTGGGGAGACTGTGATTGGCTGTCTTATATACTTTAGGTGCCGCCTACTACACCCAAATCTTGGGTCCAGGCAACAGCTCCAGGCTAGTGCGTGCGGGGTCCAGGCAGCGGCTCCAGGCTAGCGGGTGCGGGGTCCAGGCAGCGGCTCCAGGCTAGCAGGTGCGGGGACCTGGGCAGCGGCTCCAGGCTACCGGGTGCGGGGTCCGGACAGCGGCTCCGGAGTGGCGGGCTGCCTCTCTGGCTCCAGCGGCTTCCTACCTGGCTCCACGTCAGGCGTCCAACAGGATCGCCTGACGTTTTGGCCAATCGGGAAACAGGTCTCGCACCTGCTTCCTGATTGGCGGGGAGAAGATTTAGTGTGAAAATAGCGAAAATCTATTCGCTATCGTCACACAACTTTTTTTGCAGCCTATTAGAGCCTCTGGCTCTAATCATGTGCTTCAAAAAACACCCCCCCCCCCATCCCCGTTAGGGGGGTCTAGCCCGTGCGCGCACAATGCATGGGCTGTTTGTCAACAAAATAAAGCATGGAGATATGGATGGACTGGCGAGTTGCTTTGAGTATTAAAAATGAATTAAATAGCGTTTTCAGTTTGTGGTGCTCAGATACAGTTTAGTTCTGAGACTGAAGGAGAATGTGTGAAAAAAGAATTAAAATAGTTGATAAGTATTAAAGAAAAAAGTCAATTAGTTATGATACACATAAGCAAACTAAATGCCACCCAGTTAGGGTTTAGAAACCATGAGTAAAGTGGTCCTTCAAATAAAAGTATAGTCTACGCTCGCCGTACAGATTATGAGAGACACCATCAAGGTCACGGAGAAATGTTGGTGTTGCAGCTTCTGTGTTATCGCTGCACGCCACGCATGAGCGAGCTTCTGAAAATATGAATAGGTCAGGGGAAGAATTAAAAGTAAAATTAGACCCAGACATCCATATACATTTACCAAGATGCCGACGCATTATACAAAATGAAAAATACATGAGACGGCGAATGAATGAAAATAAGTGATGTTCTTGGAGAGAGAGAATTGCCGGGGTGACGAAAAGCTTCACCGGCTCATTAGTTACATATAAAAACGCAATGCAGTGATTTTCATTACTCCCTCCAGACTGCAAAGCAAGAATAATTCCCTCTCTGGAAATGTCTGTGAATGTAACAAGGATAGACACAGGGGCAAGAGCAAAAAAAGAAAGAAAGGGGCCACAGACTGGGAGCAGTCTGCATACGAAGCATACTAGCCCATTATGCTTTTACTTTGTAGGGGAATAAAAAGGAAGTAAAACCCATCAGGATTTACTTCCTCTTTAACTGCTTCAGCCCTGGACCATTTGGCTGGCCAAAGACCAGAGCACTTTTTTGTGATTCTGCACTGCGTCGCTTTAACTGACAATTGCGCGGTCGTGCGACGTGGCTCCCAAACAAAATTGACGTCCTTTTTTCCCCACAGAGTTTTCTTTTGGTGGTATTTGATCACCTCTGCGGCTTTTATTTTTTGCGCTATAAACAAAAAAAAGAGCAACAATTTTGAAAAAATCGCATTATTTTTTACTTTTTGCTATAATAAATATCTCCAAAAAATATATAAAAAAACAAATTTTTTCCTCGGTTTAGGCCGATACATATTCTTCTACATATTTTTGGTAAAAAAAAAACAAAAACAAAAAACGCAATAAGCGTATATTGATTGCTTTGCGCAAAAGTTATAGCGTCTACAAAATAGGAGATAGTTTTATGGCATTTTTATTAATTTTTTTTTACTAGTAATGGCGGCGATCAGCGATTTTTATCGCGACTGCGACATTATGGCGGACACGTCAAACAATTCTGACACATTTTTGGGACCATTGGCATTAATACAGCAATCAGTGCGATTAAAATTACTGCAACTCATATGACATTTTTGGTTTTGAGCTTAATACTGCCCAAATAGAGGCTCTAGCCCCCTCCCTGTCCAGGACCCTGGCCCCCCTGTAAGTACGCTACCATTGTAAGAAATACCATCATTGAAGTATTTTATTATTTATTATAATGCGATAAGCTGATTAATATTTGATGCCGCTGCAAAGCAAAACATCCCAGCATTGGAATGTGTACAGCCCCGAGCGACTGCATGCCCTTTCCCAGGTGGGGGTAGAATCCACAGCTTAACAGCCTGCTTTTACCACCCATGTGGCCTTAGCTTTTAACATAAAACATAGTCAGTCTTCTGCACCCCCCCCAACCCCTATTTTTCCAGCACTGGGACCGAATACCTATACCTCCACACACACACACCTACAAATGGAGGAATAGTCTGCAGGAGCCAGAGCATTGCACCCGGGATCCACTGCTGGCCGCTGCCATGCCCTGCAGACTCCCATCCAAAGAATTCATACATTTCATTGTTGGTGCATTTATTTCTATTTATTGCAAAATGTAGAATATGCCTTTAAGTACCTTCTGCTATAATTATAACAAATTCCCTGCCCTGTGTCCCATACGGGCACTATTTGAGGAATCCCTCTCTTTTCAAGCACTATTAAAACCAAAAGCAAACATTTATTATATTGCAGCTTATCAATTCTTAGATGGGATGGCTGCATTTGTTTTCCTTTTTTAGACTTTTTTTCTTCTATTTTCCCCTAGTGATCCAGCGGGCAAGTCTGTTGTTTTTCAAAAGCACAAGCTCCATACCTGCCAACTTTCTGAGATGGGAATGAGGGACACCTATCAGCAAAAGTATGCAGGCATAGGACACACCCCTTGCCACGCCCCCTTAAAGGAGAATTGTACAAAAAAAACAAGATTTGTTAAACGCACAAATGCTGTTTTTTTTTTTTACCACTACTATTCCTTTATATTAGCTTTTGGAATTTACAAATGCAGCAATTTAGAAATCAGATGAAAGATAAAAAGTGCATTTTATATACATCTATATAGATCAGACCAAAATGAGAGACAAATGAGGAGGAATGAGGGATAGAGGGACATTGCTCCAAATCAGGGACAGTCCCTTAAAATCAGGGTCAGTTGGGAGCTATGAGGCTCTCCAGCAGAATGTATCAGTACATGAATTGGACAAACCATTTAACACTGGCAGAGGTGATAAAAATGATCAGTTTTTATTTATTCATGCAAAACCTTTACCCCAAAATGAACAAAACTGTTTGCTGTAACTGATTATAAAGCGTGAGCTGGAGTTCAGCTTCAATTTGTTAGTGTATCTAAATCTGCTAGTATTACGAACACTCCCCTCCACCTAGATTAACAATGCTGCTATCCAAAGGTGCCCCTCCCCCCTGTGCTCCTTCATCCAGAGTGGGGGGACTCTAAGGCTCGATTCACATCTATGCATGTTGCTTTTGAGCGTTTCTGCAGTGTTTTTTGTGATGCTTGCCACGTTTTTGAGCAGCGTTTTTGCAGTGTTTTTGCTGCGTTTTTGCTGCGTTTTTGCTGCGTTTTGCATTTCTTTTTTGTTTTTTACAGTTTTTTTTAGACTGTATACAGTCTAAAAAACAAAAAAAAACGCATCAAAAACGCTGTAAAAACGCTGCAAAAATGCTGCTCTCGCGTTTTTGATGCTGGTCCATTGAATTCTATTACATGCAAAACGCTGCATTTTGCATGAAAAAAAGTCCCTGACCCTTTCCAAAAATGCAGAGATACAAAAAGGCATTGATGTGAACATGTTCCATAGGAACCCATGTTAAAAAATTTCCCATACATTTCTGCAAAATGCAAAATGCATCAAAAAACGCGCTAGTGTGAATGGAGCCTTATACAGGAGATGTGTTACTGGCCAGATTACCAGGAGAAAACAGAAGGGGAAAAGCCTAAAAAAAGAAAACAAATGCAGCCAACACATCTAATGATTGGTAAGCTGCAATACAATACATTTTTGATGCTGGTTTAATTCTGTCCAAAACCAGGCTCTAGCCCCTCCCTGTTCAGGACCCTGCCCCCACCCATAAGTATTCTATAATTTTAAGGAATACCATGCATCCATCATTGTAGTATATTATTATTATTATTATTATTATACAGGATTTAAATAGCGCCAACACTTTACGCAGCGCTTTGCAGATATGGAGTGGCTACAAATATGCTGCAGGAGAGAAGCAGAACTGAGATGCAACAAAGAATAAAAAAAAGGGGGAATAATTAGGTATTTTATTTAAAACTTTTTTTGACTTTTACATTTACATGTCCAACAATTATAAGCATAAAGAAAATCAGGTATCGCTGATCAGCCCTCGTATGTTTTATGTTGTCTAGGGAGGAGGTAGCAGGACTGGGTGGGTGGATAGGAGGGAGTGAAATTGGGCTTTAAAGAGACCCTGTCTCTAACTTCTCTAACTGCTTGCCGACCAGCCGCCGTCATTATAATGTGGCAGGTTGGCTCTCCCGGGCGATAGGGGGCGCCGCGTGCCTGCAACGCCGGAGCCAATGATCGTGGCCGGTGGCCACGATGCCCGCCGGCCACCCGCGATTGCTCCACAGAAAGCAAGAACAGGGATCTGTCAATGTAAACAAACAGATTCCCGTTCTGACCGGGGAGTAGAAAGAGAGCGTCTGTTCCTACCGTAGTGATCAGGAACAGCAATCTCTCTGCTCCTCTAGTCAGTCCCAACCCACCACATTTAGAAACGCCTCCCTAGGGAACATTTGACCCCTTGATCGCCCCCTAGGGTTAACCCCTTCCCTGCCAGTGACACAGTAATCAGTGGCTATTTTTAGCTCTGATCGCTGTAAAAATGTCACTGGTTCCAAAAAAGTGTCAAAAGTGTCCGATCTGTCCACCGCAATGTCGCAGTCCCTCTAAAAAAAAAAAAATCCCAGATCGCCGGCATTACTAGTAAAAATAAAAAATAAATAATGAAAATGCCATAAAACTATCCCCTATTTTGTAGACGCTATAACTTTTGTGCAAACCAATCACTATACGTTTATTGCAAATTTTTTTTTTTTTAACAAAAATATGTAGAAGAATACATATGGACCTAAACTGAGGAAGAAATGTGTTTTTTTATTTTTTTTTTATTTGGGATATTTATTATAGCAAAAAGTAAAAAATATTTTTTTTTTCAAAATTGTCGTCTTTTTTTGGTTATAGCGCAAAAAATAAAAACCGCAGAGGTGATCAAATACCACCAAAAGAAAGCTCTATTTGTGGGGAAAAAATGACATAAATTTTGTTTGGATACAGCATTGCATGACCACGCAATTGTCAGTTAAAGCGATGCAGTGCAGTAGCGGAAAAAATGGTCTGGTCATTATGAGGGCAAGTCCATCCAGTCCTTAAAGCGGAGTTCTGCTTAAAAAAAAAAAATTAAAAGTCAGCAGCTACAAATACTGCAGCTGCAGACTTTTAATAATCAGACACTTACCTGTCCCAGGGTCCAGCGATGCGGGGGATAGAAGCCCCGCTCGTCTCCCTGGGGCCGGCATTTTAACTGTGGGCGCCCAGCTGTGGCTTCATAGCCGGGCACCCACTGCGCATGCGCGAGGTGCGCTGTGAGTGGTTAAAATTGCAGGTAAAAGCACAGAAAAGTCAAGTATTTAAAAAAACATGTTTTCTCCTTTCCAAAAAGTTTTTTTTTTTTTTCCCCACTTGAAATGTGTCTTTAAACTAGCTCGAAAATTTGACTACTATCCCCTACCTCACCCAGTAAATGTACAGTGGGGGAAATAATTGCCCACTTACAAAGAAATGAAGGGTCTATAATTTTTGAAAGAAAAGAAGGAGGGCGCACCGACCTAGCGCATTACCAATGATAAAGCTTTATTAAAGCATAAAAAACAGCAAAATTTAAATTCACAAACGAGCATTTGCATGAGGCTTTGACAATTAACAGGATTGCTTTTCTGAACACTGGCAAGCCAGGACTTGATGTCAAGGGGATCAAACCGATATCACAAGATGGCTTGTTTTTTATGCTTTAATAAAGCTTTATCATTGGTAATGCACTAGGTCAGTGCGCCCTCCTTTTCTTTCTTTTTTAGTTTATGAATACCCATTGTTCTGAGGAGGGCTGCAAGACGGCGGGCATTACTTTATAAAGTTGGTCACACCACACACTGAGAGACTAGACACCGGAGCGCAGGAGATTTTTTACTGTTTTTTGGGTCTATAATTTTTATCATAGGTGTATTTTAAATGATATAGATGACAGAATATCAACCAACAATCCAGAAAAAACACATGATGATACAAATGTTAAAAATTGAGTTGCAGTTCAGTGAGTAAAATACAGTGCATCCGGAAAGTACTTACATTGCTTCCCTTTTTCCACATTTTGTTATGTTCCAAAATTGATCAAGTTATCTTCCTCAAAGTTCTACAAACCATACCCCATAATGACTATATTAAAGAAAATTGTTTTGAAATCTTTGCAAATTTATAAAAAAAAATAAAAAATCCCATGTACATAAGTATTCACAGCTTTTGCTCAATACTTTGTTGAAGCACCTTTGGTACCAATTACAGCCTCAAGTCTTTCTGAGTATGATGCTACACGCTTGGCACACCTATTTTTGGACAGTTTCTCCTATTCTTCTTTGCAGGACCATTAAAGCTTCATCAGGTTGGATGGGGAGCGTCGGTGCACAGCCATTTTCAGATCTCTCCAAAGATGTTTAATCGGGTTCAAGTCTGGGCTCTGGCTGGGCCACTCAAGGACATTCACAGAGTTGTCTCGGAGCCACTCCTTTGTTATCATGGCTATGTGCTTAGGGCCGTAGTCTTGTTGGAAGATCCCAGTCCCCAGTCTGAGGTCCAGAGCATTCTGGAGCAAGTTTTCATCAAGGATGTCTCTGTACATTGCTGCGTTCATTTTTCCCTCAATCCTGACTAGTCACCCAGCTCCAGCCGCTGAAAAATATCCCCACAGCACGATGCTACCACCACCATGCTTCACTGTAGGGATGATATTGGCCAGGTGATGAGCGGTGCCTGGTTTTCTCCAGACATGACACTTGCCATTCAGGCCAAAGAGTTCAATCTTTGTTTCATCAGACCAGAGAATTTTGTTTCTCATGGTCTGAGAGTCCTTCAGATGCCTTTTTTTCAAACTCCAGGTGGGCTATCATGTGCCTTTTACTGAGGAGTTTCCATTTGGCTACTCTACCATCCAGGCCTGATTAGTGGAGTGCTGCAGAGATGGTTGTTCTTCTGAAAAGTTCTCCCCTATCCACAGAGGAACGCTGGAGCTCTGTCAGAGTGACCATCCCTGACTAAAGCCCTTCTCCTCCGATCGCTCAGTTTGTTTGGGCTGCCCGCTCTAGGAAGAGTCCTGGTGGTTCCAAACTTCTTCCATTTATGGATGATGGAGCCACTGTACTAATTGGGACATTCAATGCTGCAGAAATTTTTCTGTACCCTTCCCCAGATCTGTGCTTCGATACAATCCTGTCTCAGATGTCTGAGTTGATGCCAAAGAGCTCAATTTTGGTCTCATCTGACCACAGCACTTTCTCCCAATCCTTCTCTGAATCATTTAGATGTTCATTGGCAATCTTCAGATGGACCTGTACATGTGCCTTTTTGAGGCGAGGGACCTAGTGGGCACTGCAGGATTTCAATCCATGGTGGCATATTGTGTTACCAATGATTTGTTTGGTGACTGTGGTCCCAACTGCCTTCAGATCATTCACAAGCTCCTCCAGTGTAATCCTGAGCTGATCCCTCACTTTTCTCATGATCATCCTTACCCCATGAGGTGAAATCTTGAATGGAGCTTCAGACCAAGGGCAATTAATGGTTATTTTGTATTTTTTTCCATTTGCGAATAATCACTCCAACAGTTATCTCCTTCTCACCAAGCTTCTTGCTGGTGATCTTGTAGCCCATTCCAGCTTTGTGCAGGTCTTGTCCATGATAGTGAGGTTTGAAAGGAAGATAGAGATTCTGTGGACAGGTGTCTTTTATGCACATAACGAGTTGTCATTAGGAACACCTTCTTAAATTGACAGGACTAATCTGTGTACCACATGAGCACATACTGTAGCCAGTCTGTGGAAGCCAGAATTATTGTTGGTTGGTAGGGGATAAATACTTATTTTACGCACTAAACTGCAACTCAATTTATAACATTTGTATCATGTGTTTTTTATGGATTTTTGGTTGATATTCTGTCTCTATAAATTAAAATACACCTATGATAAAAATTATAGGCCCTTCATTTTTTTGTAACTGGGCAAACTTACAAAATCTGCAGGGGATCAAATAATAATTTTCCCCACTGTAGATTTTCTGGTTTCCTGCCCTCTGTAGCTCAAGGAAACCACACCTAATGAGGCAGAGGTGGCTAGGCATGTTATCTGCAACCAGATGTATGATCCTCCACTGTTAGCCTGGAGTTCCATTGGTTGTGCCAGAAGACCCAGCCACTGTTGAGAGCTTTTCTCCAATCGCTAAGAGAGTAGTGCACTTCAAGTGAAGCGGTTCTGTATCGCCAGCTGTCTGACTGTGTACCAGTACTGGGACAACTCTTGCCACTTGCCTGTGGTGCCAGCCAAGAGATCCCTTCAGCTGTTTGCCTGCATACCAAGACCCACCCTGGATGTCACTGTGGGAGACACTATAGCAAAGGCTAAGCGCAAGTAGCTGTATAAGTACTGTACTGTTTACTAAAATAGTGGTCATCTTCTAGTATTTGTGGCTATATATCATTTTAGAGATGTGTTTTAAAATAAAGAAGAGAGGGCATACCAGCCTTGCGCATTACCCAAATGGTGTTTTTTAATAGTAAGTAAAAAGGAAATACACTCACAAACAAATCAATGATAAAGGCATATCAGGGTCCATAGAAAACACAAGACAACCAGTTTATCGAGACTGTTCCAGATGACTGATGCGTTTCGAGGGGAGATCCTCTTTTCTTCAGAGATCTAAGATGTTGCATTGACAGTCTTAATATCAGAAACTGTGTTTTTTTGCGATACGGCGCTGCTTTACTTTAGCTGACAATTGCACGGTTGTGCAAACTGTCTGTCTGTACCAAAGAAAAAAAAATTGATGTCCTTTTTTTCCCCACAAATAGAGCTTTCTTTTGGTGGCATTTGATCACCTCTGCGGTTTTTATTCTTTGCGCTATAAACAAAAAAAGACTGTCAATTTTGAAAAAAAAAAACAATATTTTTTATTTTCTGCTATAAAAAATATCCAATAAAAAATTTAAAAAATCTAATTTCTTCATTAATTTAGGCCAATATGTATTCTGCTACATATTTATGTTAAAACCCCAATAAGCGTATATTGATTGGTTATAGCGTCTACAAAATAGGGGATAGATTTATGGCATTTTTATTATTTATTTATTTTTTACTAGTAATGGCGGGGATCAGTGATTTTTAGCAGGACTGCGATATTGCGGCAGACAAATCAGACACTTAACTGACACTTTGACATTATTACAGTGATCAGTGCTAAAAATGTGCACTGACATTGTACTAATGACACTAGCAGGGAAGGGGTTAACATCAGGGTTCAATCAAGGAGTTAACTGTGTTCCCTGGGTGTGCTTACTAACTGTATGGGGGATGGGCTGCCTGGGATAACACAGGGATCCATCTTCCTGCCTAGCCGAAAGGCAAGATCTCAGTGTAATCCCCTGTTTACTTCGGCAGATCCCCGTTCTGTCTCTGCAGGGAATGATCGCGGGCGGCCGGCGGACATCGAGTCCGCCAGACCCGCTGATTGGCTCTCCCTGCTGGCCAATCTGCGCACGAGCGAGCCTTCCGGCGGTGCGTGTGCCTACAGAAACATGAATCGCGCAGCCGAGCCACCTTGCCATAGTATAACTGTGGTGGGTGGTCGGCAAGCGGTTAAGTCATCAGAGAAAGAATTTTTACTTTCCCATTCCTGTGCTTCCACAAGCTCCCTTCATGCCTCTAGACCGGGTTCCACAGCCTCGTACCCCCTGCCTCCAGCGTTCACAGGTCCTCAAGTACAATGCAGTACCCATTGCCTTGAACTGAACAAAAGCGTTAGAGCGAGAGCAATAATTCTAGCACTAGACCTCCTCTGTAACTCAAAACTGGTAACCTGTAGAAATGTTTAAACGTCGTCAATGGAGATTTTTAAGTGCCAAAGTTTGTCACCATTACGCGAGCGGGCGCTATTATGGAGCATGCAATATCAATTTACTCTGCGTAACATTATCTTTCACAATATAGAAAAAAAATGATCTTTACTGATGTCTTATTATTTAATTCAAAGAAGTGTTAATTTTTCCAAAAACATTACGCTTGTAAGACCGCTGCGCAAATACAGTGTGACATAAAGTATTGCAATGGCCGCCATTTTATTCTATAGGGTGTCTGAAAAAATATATAAATAAAGTAATTTTCTAGCAAAAAAACTTGATTTTAACAACAAATCTCAAAAAGAGGCTCAGTCCTTAAGTGGGTAAAAAGTATTCCCAAATTTTTAAGATGCAGAATGCTTTATAAAATACAAATACACTGATTTAGGATTTAAATATACATATAATAAGCATACAAGTCTAATTTTTATCAGCCAGGATAGAAACAAACAGTCAATTTGTATCCTATGTGACTCCTAATAGATATTTTACCCCTGAAATGTTTAGCTCCACCCCCAGGGAGCCATTAATTTTTCTAGTTACATTATTGCCTGTCTTTCTTGGCACAGAGCTCTCACGCTGAACAGGATACATCCTTGGAGTCTCCTCTGACTCTTCTCCATTACATAGGAAATTACTAGCATGCATGGTTATTAGATATTTTTCTGTGTTGAGGCTAATGCATGCCTAATGTAGCATGAAATGCCTAAATAATATGGGAAACTGCAAGAATAAAAACACATTTACATATTATATACATCCAATTATGGCTTCATTTTATACAAACTGTCTTGCCTCTGGAAATAACCATATAGGTAAAAATACTTAGACGTTCCCCACACATATTTTACTAAGACTTTGGGGTTGATTTACTAAAAGGGGCTATTCACCTAGCTTGGAGGGTGAATCTGTGTGTGCTGAGAATATCCAATTATGTGCAATTAAAATAAAAAGAAAAGTTGTTGCTTGCTTGTGAATAAATGATTAAAATTAACACAGTTTTGCCTATTTACGATGTTAAAGGAACCTTTGTGGAGTGAACAGTCTTTATTCTTTTAGTAAATGAACCCTTGCCCTATTTAGGGTACTCTTTCCCCACCCACATGCACTACAGAATTCAGCTTTAAAAAGGAAATACAATGGTCATGCTTTACGTACTTCAATACATAGAATTTATTAAAAAAAGGAAAAACAATATTTTGGGTGATTTTTTTATAAGCTTATAAGATTTTTAAAGGGTAACTCCACTTTCGCGGGGAAAAAATAGCAAATGAAGAAAAAATAATATAGCACATATAATTGAGACACTAATCATATTGTAACTGAATGTTATTAAAAATTACCTTTCCTTTTCAATCTGCAGCCACTGTAATTTTCTGAGAATGCATTGCAATATGGCTACCTGGAGTTGTTCTGTACACAGAGTGTGTACTGACCACTCCCCAGAAAGATGATTTCCTACTTGTGTGATTGGCTCATCAATTTTTTCCCAGAAGTCTGCCTAAGATACAAGTCAGATTTCAGGCATCCCCTGCAACAAAAATGTCATTTGCTGGAGAGATACTTTCAATAGGAACACGTCTAAAGGAATGCGGGCCCAGCAGATTTCCTCATTAGTGCCCTGCAGCAGCACACCTGACAGATAATTATGAAATCACTCCCATTAGACCCACTTAGCACAGAGGCACAAACACACATGGATTTCTTCAGAATACCGAACGGTAGGAATCTGTAACAAACATCGTTATAATCCTTGCAATGTACATAGATCACCCAGAGGGGAATGTTTTTCCTCAACAAAAGTAGAGTTACGCTTTAACTATTCTTTTATAGCTGTTCTTTGCTAATGTTTACTATCTTTTCTTTTACTAATGGTTTATATCTGTTCTTTTACGAATTCTTTTCTCTCTCTCTCTCTCTCTCTACTTAAAGTGGAGGGCCACCCTGAAAAAAAAAAATTCCACCAAAAATCCTAAAAAAATAAAAAAAAAAAAAACATTTGGAAAAAAAAATGTATACTTACCTAAACCCTTGTTGCTAGGCAGTCTTCCTAATCTGCCTCTTCCTATTGCGCGTTCCCAGAACACCACGGGGCCATTCACAGATCGCCGCACCGCTCGCGCATGCGCAGTAGGAAACTGGCAGTGAAGCCGCAAGGCTCCACTGCCTGTTTCCCTTACCTAGGATGGCGGTGCCGGGACCCGAGGGCCGAGGGACGGGTCGGCCGAGGGCGGCCGACAACGCGGGCACCCAGGACAGGTAAGTACTTTTTTAAAGTCAGCAGCTACAGTGTTAGTAGCTGCTGACTTTTAAATTGTTTTTTTAACGGCTGGAATCCCGCTTTAATAATTTATTGTGTACACAACACCATTAAAGTCCCTCTTATAGACTTTTTTGTGTTAATATGAAGTCCCAACACTACCTGGAAATATCAGAACATTGCTGGTCAGAATGGTTTGGTATTCAAGCTTTTGAAGGAATGTGCACCTCTAATGCCGCGTACACACGGTCGGACTTTTCGTCTACAAAAGTCCGACAGCCTGTCCGACAGACTTCCGGCGGACTTTCGGCGGACTTGCAGCAGACTTTCTAACGAACGGACTTGCCTACACACGACCACACAAAAGTCCGACGGATTCGTACGTGATGACGTACACCGGACTAAAATAAGGAAGTTCATAGCCAGTAGCCAATAGCTGCCCTAGCATGGGTTTTTGTCCGTCGGACTAGCACACAGACGAGCGGATTTCGGGGTCCGTCGTAGTTACGACGTAAAGATTTGAAGCATGTTTCAAATCTAAAGTCCGTCGGATTTGAGGCTGAAAAAGTCTGCTGAAAGTCCGGAGAAGCCCACACACGATCGGATTACCAGCCAGCTTTAGTCCGTCGGCGTCCGTTGGACTTTTGTAGACGAAAAGTCCGACCGTGTGTACGCGGCATAAGTGTCTGCATTTAATATCTGCACCATTTTTTACCTGACTGTAATTTTCGAATAAATTTGAATGTGACTCTTACATGCTTACTCTTCCGTAATTTTTTATTGTATTAAATATACAGATTTTCAGATCAGCCACTAGAGGGAACCCACACTCAATTTTAAACGACTCTCCCTTCCTTCTGAACAGCTGTTGAAATAAGATATTAGCTACACAGGGAGTGCAAGGGAAGGGTCAACTTACTATGCTGGCACATTAATTCTTATTTCAAAACACACACCTAGGTCTGTCTATTTTTTAATCACTCCCATTGGCAGACCCAAGCAATCAAATTCTTGTTAATATATTAAAAAAGTACAACCATTAGGAGAGGATCACAACCTTATAGGGAAGGTACCAACATAAATAAACAAAAAACTAAAGGTGTTGCACTAATAGAAACAATCATAAACCAAAAAACATGAATCTAAAGCACACAATGTATACATAATCACAAACAAGCATACGATATCTTCATAGATTGTGAATGTCCAAAAGTGTCTTTGATATGCTCAAATCTACAAGTGATTGTGTCGCTCCAAGTGAATATAATAGTATGCATGAAGGTTCAGTTTATCTTCGTGACCGAGCTCCAAAGGGATCCTCTGAAGAAGTCTCATGGTTGTGACGTAACATTTAAGGCAGAGCCGGGTGATGTCATTGCGCATTGTGACCGGATGTTGAGGTGCTGCCATTTTCCTGAAGCCTGACCCTTTGTGTGATTTCTCGGTTATAAAAATAAAGGGATGGTGCACACTGAGAAATAAGGAAATAGAACTTCTCCACGTATTTTATATACATTTTAACGATCTGGGGTGATTATGCTCCAGTATGCGTTTTCAGGAACACCAGTCAGTCCAGACTGTATTTTTTTATAAGGGCGTGGCAGCTCAATTTTATTTAAACGAAACAAACTTCACAGAAAGTTTTCCCTCGCAGGGGGTTCTACAATCATTGTATAACAGAAAGACTTCAACCTCCTGGCTCACTCACTCTTACTTAGTCAAACTCCCTCCTGGAGCTTACTTGCTCAGCTGCATGCTGCTTCACGGGCCACATCTGCCTCCTGCAGACATACACGCTCAGACTCCTAAAGACCGATTGTCTCTCTTTCACGGTCTCCACCTGAAAGCCCTCCCAAAACCTACACCAGGCTACCTGCCTGTAGGGTGGAGCTGTTCCCAAGTGCGAGCCCAAAGCTCTCTTCCTGAGGGGAATATAAACCCAGCCCACAGGTGTGCAATCATCATGCCTGTCTTTGCAAAAACCAGGCTGAAGGTGCTAACACACACCGTGACCTGGGGTCGCCTCTCCACAACATATAAATACTAAGTTTATCCAGATATTTACTATCTATATGTGATGTTAATGACACAGACTAATGCCGCGTACACACGGTCGGACTTTCCGGCGGACCAGAGTGTGCCGGACAATCCGCCCGTGTGTAGGCGGCAGCGGACTTTTCCGGCGGACTTTTTCCCCAAAGTCCGCCGGACCAAGATTTGAAACCTGTTTTAAATTTATCCGCCGAACTCAGTTTCGGGCGGAAAGTCCGCTCGTGTGTATGCTGGTCCGACGGACCAGATACGACGCGAGGGCAGGGTATGCATCTCGCGCTCGCTGCAATAGGAAAAACAGATTTTCCTATTGCGGTGAGCGCGGGGCATACCAGGCCCTTAGGTCTGGTATGGATAAAGGGGAACCCCCTACGCCGAAAAAACGGCGTGGGGTCCCCCCTAAAATCCATACCAGACCCCAATCCGAGCACGCAGCCCGGCCGGTCAGGAAAGGGGGTGGGGACGAGCGAGCGCGCCCCCCCCTCCTAAACCGTACCAGGCCGCATGCCCTCAACATAGGGGGATGCTTTGGGGGAGGGGGGCGCCCTGCGGGGCCCCCCACCCCAAAGCACCTTGTCCCCATGTTGATGAGGACAAGGGCCTCTTCCCGACAACCCTGGCCGTTGGTTGTCGGGGTCTGCGGGCGGGGGGCTTATCGGAATCCGGGAGCCCCCTTTAATAAGAGGGCCCCCAGATCCCGCCCCCCCACCCTATGTGAATGAGTATGGGGTACATGGTACCCCTACCCATTCACCTAGGGAAAAAGTGTCAATAATAAAACACACTACACAGGTTTTTAAATTAATTTATTAAACAGCTCCGGGGGGGTCTTCCTCTGGCTTCGGGGGTTCCTCCGGTTCCTCTTCTCCGCTCTCTTCTCCCGGTGTTCCAGTTCTTCGGCCGGCTCCTCTGCTGTCTTCAGGTAGCTCTCTTGCCAGCAGAGGTCCGGGCTTCTGGGCTTCTGGGCTTCTTGGCTTCTTCCCTCTTCTCTTCTCCAGATGTTGACACGACGCTCTCTCCGGCTGGACTGCTCTCTGAGGGCTCCGTTGTGACTTATATAGGCGGAGACCCCGCCCCCTAATGATGTCACAGTCCCTGGGCATGCTGGGACTGTGACGTTTTAGGGGGCGTGGTCACCGGGCGATATTGACCACGCCCCCTAAAACGTCACAGTCCCAGTATGCCCAGGGACTGTGACATCATTAGGGGGCGGGGTCTCCGCCTATAAAAGTCACAACGGAGCCCTCAGAGAGCAGTCCAGCCGGAGAGAGCGTCGTGTCAACATCTGGAGAAGAGAAGAGGGAAGAAGCCCAGAAGCCCAAAAGCCCGGACCTCTGCTGGCAAGAGAGCTACCTGAAGACAGCAGAGGAGCCGGCCGAAGAACTGGAACACCGGGAGAAGAGAGCGGAGAAGAACCAACCGGACGCCGGGAGAAGAGGAACCGGAGGAACCCCCGAAGCCGGAGGAAGACCCCCCCGGAGCTGTTTAATAAATTAATTTAAAAACCTGTGTAGTGTGTTTTATTATTGACACTTTTTCCCTAGGTGAATGGGTAGGGGTACCATGTACCCCATACTCATTCACATAGGGTGGGGGGGCGGGATCTGGGGGCCCTCTTATTAAAGGGGGCTCCCGGATTCCGATAAGCCCCCCGCCCGCAGACCCCGACAACCAACGGCCAGGGTTGTCGGGAAGAGGCCCTTGTCCTCATCAACATGGGGACAAGGTGCTTTGGGGTGGGGGGCCCCGCAGGGCGCCCCCCTCCCTCAAAGCACCCCCCATGTTGAGGGCATGCGGCCTGGTACGGTTTAGGAGGGGGGGCGCTCGCTCGTCCCCACCCCCTTTCCTGACCGGCCGGGCTGCATGCTCGGATCAGGGTCTGGTATGGATCTTTGGGGGAACCCCACGCCGTTTTTTTCGGTGTAGGGGGTTCCCCTTTATAATCTATACCAGACCTAAGGGCCTGGTATGCCCCGTGACGGGGCTCGCAAGGTGTCAATCTTGCCGATAAAAGCGGCAAGATTAATTTCCTTTTCTAGTCTCGTCGCACACGAGTCACGTTCAAAATGAACGGACTTGTCCGTGTGTGGGCAAGTCCGTTCATTCTGAAAGTCCGCCGTACCTCCGGCGAAAGTCCGTCGGAAAGACGGGCGGACTTAACCCGCCGGAAAAGTCCGGTCGTGTGTGGGCAAGTCCGTCCGTTTTAAAGTCCGGCGCACCTGGCGGACAAAGTCCGTCAGAAAGTGTGCCGGACCAAGTCCGCTGGAAAGTCCGACCGTGTGTACGTAGCATAAGGTTTGCTGGCCAATCTTGGGCGATTCTGGTGCAAATTCTGTTGGACTTCAGGAGCAGCCGGTCCATAAGGAGCGCAGGGGCCAAAGTGCTTAATCATTGCAATGATTAAGCACTTTGTGTGAAAAGTGTCTGCTGAACAGTGTGGATCCCTCGTGTGTCATGTTTTTTAACCTTTGATTCTACAATAAACCAGCAATTTTTTCTTCATCTCTGGATGTACCGCCTTTTCTCTTTGTTGCATGGATTTCCCAGGTTGCGGACCTTGACAGGCACCCAGTCTTGTTGCCACAGCAGTATCAAGAGATCTTTAATTTGCAAACAGCCTTGGAGTGGTGTACATTCTACTTCCCTTTTCCTCTGGGCGAACCCACCCACTTGTGACACTAGTGAATCAATATTCAATATTGTTTTCCGGCTTCCCCTCTCGGCCAATCAGGACAGGAGGCAGAATGGGTTTGCCGGGAGGAGAAGCAGGGGGAACCAGCGGATGTGCTGAGTGCGGGAGACCATGGGGGGGCTGAGTGCAGGGGGATAGTGGAGGGGTGTGTGTGGACCTGGGGGGAGGGGGGTTGTTTACTGCCCCCCCAAAAAAAAGTTTAGCACCAGCCACTACTGCTGGGTAGGGATGAGCTTTATGTTCGAGTCGAACATGAGTTCGACTCGAACATTGGCTGTTCGCCAGTTTGCCAAACAGCAAACAATTTGGGGTGTTCGCGGCAAATTCGAAAGCCGCAGAACACCCTATTAAAGTCTATGGGAGAAATCAAAAGTGCTAATTTTAAAGGCTTATATGCATGGTATTGTCATAAAAAGTGTTTGGGGACCTGGGTCCTGCCCCAGGGGACATGTATCAATGCAAAAAGAAGTTCTAAAAACGTCCGTTTTTTTCAGGAGCAGTGATTTTAATAATGCTTAAAGTGAAACAATAAAAGTGTAATATTCCTTTAAATTTCGTACCGGGGGGGTGTCTATAGTATGCCTGTAAAGGGGCGCATGTTTCCCGTGTTTAGAACAGTCTGACAGCAAAATGACATTTCAAAGGAAAAAAAGGCATTTAAAACTACTCGCGGCTATTAATGAATGGTCGGTCCGACAATACACATAAAAGTTCATTGATAAAAACGGCATGGGATTTCCCTGAACCAAAATTTTATTTAAAAAATGCATGGGGGTCCCCCTGAATTCCATACCAGGCCCTTCAGGTCTGGTATGGATATTAAGGGGAACCCCGCGCCAAAATTTAAAAAAAAAATGGCGTGAGGGTCCCCCTAAATTCCATACCAGGCCCTTCAGGTCTGGTATGGATATTAAGGGGAACCCCATGCCAAATTTTTTTTTATAAATGGCGTGGGGTCCCCCAAAAATCTATACCAGACCCTTATCCGAGCATGCAACCTGGCAGGCAGCAGGAAAAGGGGGGGACAAGAGAGCGCCCCCCCTGAACCGTACCAGGCCACATGCCCTCAACATTGGGAGGGTGCTTTGAGGTAGCCCCCCAAAGCACCTTGTCCCCATTTTGATGGGGAGAAGGGCCTAATCCCCACAACTCTGAATTGGTAATGGGGTACAAATGTAAACAGGTAAACGGGTGACCCCACCCCCCTCTGACAACACGGGGAAAGTCACAGGGAAGTCCCCGTGCGTCAGAGGAGGGCGGGGTCACTGGGTGGCCCCGCCCTCCATTATATAAGAAATGTCAGATGAACCTAAGCGTCACACGGCAGAAAACTCCCACTGAGGCGGATCGTACGGTTGGAGCAGAGAAGATGCCTGGAGGAAGATGCGGGACAAGAAGAGCGGAGGAAGAAGAAGATGGAGAAGAAGCAGATGAAGAAAAAGATGGAGGAAGAAGAAGAACACCGAAGGAAGACCAGAAGAAGGAAGATAGAAGAAGAAGAAATGAATAAAGGACTTGTCAAAAACTGTCTCTTGTGTTTTTTAACCTTTTTGACACTTTTTTTGTGAAACAGGGAGGGCCAGGATCTGGGGGTCCCCTTGTTAAAGGGGTCTTCCAGATTCCGATAAGCCCCCGCCCACAGACCCCCCCACAACCACCGGCCACGGGTTGTGGGAATGAGGCCCTTCTCCCCATCAACATGGGGACAAGGTGCTTTGGGGGGCTACCTCAAAGCACCCTCCCAATGTTGAGGGCATGTAGCCTGGTACAGTTCAAGAGGGGGGGCGCTCTCTCGCCCCCCCCTCTTTTCCTGCGGCCTGCCAGGTTGCGTGCACGGATAAGGGTCTGGTATGGATTTTTGGAGGGACCTCACGCCATTTTTTAAACAAATTTTGGAGCAGGGTTCCCCTTAAAATCCATACCAGACCTGAAGGGCCTGGTATGGAATTTAGGGGGACCCCCATGCCATTTTTTTTTTATTTTGGTGCGGGGTTCCCTTAATATCCATACCAGACCTGAAGGGCCTGGTATGGAATTTAGGGGGACCCCCACGCCGTTTTTTTTATTTTGGCATGGGGTTCCCCTTAATATCCATACCAGACCTGAAGGGCCTGGTATGGAATTTAGGGGACCCCCACGCATTTTTTCCCCTGTGGGGAAATCCCATGCTGTTTTTATCAATGAACTTTTATGTGTATTGTCGGACCGACAATTCATTGATAGCCGCGAGTAGTTTTTAATGACTTTTTTTCCTTTGAAATGTCAATTTGCTGTCAGACTGTTCTAAACACGGGAAACATGCACCCCTTTACAGGCATACTATAGACACCCCCAGGTACAAAATTTAACCCCTTCCTGCCGACCGTACGCAGATATGCGTACTCGGCTTTCCGGGGTTATACCGGGATGATGCCCGCAGCTGCAGGCATCATCCCGGTACCGTTGTTTACAGCGGGCGATCGGCTACCCGTGTATAACAACCGATGCGGCTAAAAGCCGCTCGGTTGTTATACCGGAGGAGGGGGAGGGGACATCCCCCCCTCCCGCCGCCTCCCGCCGCTGTTACCGGGAGGCGGCGGGAGGGGGGATGTCCCCTCCCGCTCCTCCCGTATAACAACCGAGCGGCTTTTAGCCGCATCGGTTGTTATACACGGGTAGCCGATCGCCCGCTGTAAACAACGGTACCGGGATGATGCCTGCAGCTGCGGGTATCATCCCGGTATAACCCCGGAAAGCCGAGTACGCATATCTGCGTATGGTCGGCAGGAAGGGGTTAAATTTGGTACCTGGGGGTGTCTAATTTGGCCCGGTGTCCAATCGGGTACCTTCGGCGGCTGGGGGCGGGCTGGAACGAAGCTGTGAGCGGCTTCGTTCCAGCCTTCTTGTTGTAAACGCAGAAGCGACGTCATGACGTCACTTCCCGTTTACTCGGCTGCCAAAGGCGCCGAATTTAAAAAAGTACACAGTATTCAGAATCGCCGTTTTCGGTGATCTGAATACTTTGAAGTGTAAAGGAGGGATAGGGGGTCTTTTAGACCCCCCATCCCTCCATAAAGAGTACCTGTCACCACCTATTACTGTCACAAGGGATGTTTACATTCTTTGTGACAGCAATAAAAGTAAAAAAAAAAAAAAAAAATTTTTAAAACACAATTTATAAAGTAAAAAAATAAATAAAATAAATAAAAAAAATAAATTTTTTTTTTAAAGTGCCCCTGTCCCCACGAGCTCGCGCAGCGAAGAAAACGCATACGGTAGTCGCACCCGCATATGTAAACGGTGTTCAAACCACACATGTGAGGTATCGCCGCGATCGTCAGAGCGAGAGCAATAATTCTAGCCCTAGACCTCCTCTGTAACACAAACCTGGTAACCGTAAAAAAATTTTAAAGCGTTGCCTATGGAAATTCATAGGTACCGTATTTTGTCGCCATTCCACGAGTGCGTGCAATTATAAAGGGTGACATGTTTGGTATCTATTTATTCGGCGTAACATCATCTTTCACATTATACAAAAAAATTGGGATAACTTTACTGTTTGGATTTTTTAAAATTCATGAAAGTGTCCCTTTTCCAAAAATTTGCGTTTAAAACACCGCTGCACAAATACCGTGTGATAAAAAATATTGCAACAATCGCCATTTTATTCTCTAGATTCTCTGCTAAAAAAATATATATATAATGTTTGGGAACTCTAAGTAATTTTCTAGCAAAAAATACGGATTTTAACTTGTAAACACCAAATTTCAAAAATAGGCTTAGTCATGAAAGGTTAAAGGAATATAACACTTTTATTATTTCACTTTAAACATTATTAAAATCACTGCTCCCGAAAAAACGTCCATTTTTAAAACTTCTTTTTGCATTGATACATGTCCCCTGGGGCAGGACCCGGGTCCCCAAACACTTTTTAAGACAATAACTTGCATATAAGCCTTTAAAATGAGCACTTTTGATTATTCATGTTCGTGTCCCATTTTTTGCCTGTTCCCAAGTTCTGCTGCGAACCGAACCCGGGGGGTGTTCGACTCATCCCTACTGCTAGGCCTACATGATGTAATTTTCCCATAGCTGGTGAAAATCTGATATTATAATTGTAGCACTTACCCCTCGAAGGAGCGGCTGGTATTTGATTGGGCTTACTGTTCCTTTACTGTATCACCATATCTGTCATAGGGGTCCCATTAAAGACTTCTTTCATTGATTTTAGCTCCGACACACAGTCTCTTTTTACAATGCTTTATTTAAGAAAGACACATGCAATAGAGGGATGAAAGTTTTAGGGGAATTCAGGTACCTTGGAATTGCAGATCAGGAACACTTTCTTTGATCCAGGGTACAACAGCTCCACAACTGGATTCAGCAACCACCGGATAGGCCTCTCTCACTGACCCAACAGCCGATGCGATGTTCGGTCATAGTCTCTGCCACAGACTTTAAGATTTGGTGTAACTGTTACACAATCCTCTGCCACAGGATTGGGTAATTAGCGACTTTTTGCAATCTCAAGGCTTGATCACATAGTACCAGTTTCCTTCTTCTGAACCTACTTTACTGTGTGGTAAGTGACCCGGGATACATCCTCCAACTGGGTCTCCAGGCTCTTGTAGAGGCACCGGCCTTATTGCGCTGTCCTCTCCTGAAAAGTCCTCCCCTGGATCCTCCAGTTGCTCGGCTTCTTCCCGCAGGCAAGACTGCACAGGACCATCCCTGGATCGGTAGGCCCCAAGACTTTTGGGCCTACCTTCACTAACGACGCCTTGGGCCAGCCGGCCTGAGACAATTTAGCAGCAGTGACACACCTTAGGCCAGGAGGGCCATAAGTTCAGAACTCCTCTCCTGTCACAGGGTCTGTACCTTAAGTACCCCCTCCCAGAATGCACAGCAGGCAGACCACACCCACTGACTGTTTCCGGGCAAGGACACACTCAGTACACCCAGCTTGTTGCAATTTCCAAGCTTGGCTGAAATAATAGGGCGCCATCCCTAGGCCAAGGGAAAAAGCACACAACCAGCCAAGCTGAAACAGAACCAGAATTTACAATAATGGCAGTCTGAGCTAAACTACAGCTTCAGACAACTAAATTTTTATTTATAGCATCTGTATTGAAAATACCAGCGCTACATACTCCCCCTGCTGCAATAGACGATGTCCTCATCATCTGAAAAAGAAAAAAAGAAGGACTCTCAGTCCTGAGAATCAAGTACATTAATTCAAACTTGGATAGGAAGGGAAAAAAGGTAAAGCGGCAACAAACTGTACATTTAACGGTAATACACACAGGAGAATTACAGTGACATCGTTTCCCTGATCTGACTATCTAAACCACCCACTCTCCAGCAGTTTGACAGAAGATCCAGTTGAACCTGAAACAGAACACAAAAAAGAAAATCCAAGACACACATATCAATATACAACAGAGGAAGCAAAGCCCCATCTCCCAGAAGATGGAACTCTCTTTCCTCAGAATTTTCCCCTTTTCTTTTTCTCTTAAGTGCAAGGATTTAACCGTAGTTGTGCAAACTCTTACCACCTAGTGGCAGAACACATTATAAAAAGTCCTTGATGCAGGTGTTAGAGCAGGTAGAGAATCTTGACTCGCAGGTGGCATTTAACTAACACTACCTAACTATAGTCCCCACAGTCCTCATAGCATAAAGACTTTCTTCTTCCAGAACCGGCATTAACAGAACAGTCACTGTGGCGGATCACCCATAAAAGCGAGGATCAGGCAATGTCAAAGCTTTTCCTTGTGCATCCACAGTGGTAATAAAGTACACAACATCATCCTTGCCCAGCCGGTAGATGACCACTTTATCCGCGTAAATGTGTCTCCCGTAGCTCCAATGCAAAAGACATCCGTTAAAACGACCATCCATATCTGAAGAACAACCTGTTTTCCTGAAAGGCTTCAGTACTTTTAAGTAGTCCCAAACATCCTCACGGTACCAGCTCTCTCGGTTTTCCTCGATCTCTCTCATGACCTCTCTGGAAACATAGGGAAACTCTAGTCCATACTCTGTGACTACTCGTTTGTTCAGCAACCACTGTGATCGGGCAAGCCTCGGCAGAGATCGAGTGCTTCCCAACACAGGTAAGTACCCCCTCCCAGAATGCACAGCAGGCAGACCACACCCACTGACTGTTTCCGGGCAAGGAGGCACTCAATACACCCAGCTTGTTGCAATTTCCAACCTTGGCTGAAATAATAGGGCGCCATGCCAAGGCCAAGGGGAAAACCACACAACCAGCCAAGCTGAAACAGAACCAGAATTTACAATAATGGCAGTCTGAGCTAAATTACAGCTTCAGACAACTAAATTTTTATTTATAGCGTCTGTATTGAAAATACCAGCGTTACATAATGTAAGCATTGTGCAGCACTGTAGAGCAGGATGTAAAACCTGCATATGCAATGAGCAAATATGGCTGTCCTCCACTTACATACAAATTTACAAACTAAATATAGAATTTTATAATATTAACATTGATAACATTACTTACCTAAAGCTTTATTATTTTACATGAATATCTAAAAAATCATTGGAAAAGAAATAAGTACACATGTACCTATCCATGTATACAAACCCCAGAATTTCTGAGTGTATAAATAGGCCCATTAGTGTCATGTAGCTGGTGATGAAGAAACTTTTACAAGCGTTATGTGGAACTCCGCAGAATTCTGATAAGCTGTCTGCAATCCTTTCAGCGGAGATGTCACAGGAACCTGAGCGATGTGACAAAATATAGACTGCGCTGATATAAATGGAAAAATTGCACGACAATGGAGAAATTGGTTCCATTTGTCAAGAAGGCAAGTAATACTGACACAATGACACCGTTTATTACGGCTTTTGTTACTGTCATATGGATGTACCTCTGTTCTCTGTCTCAAATGCATCACGGATACCGTATCTTATTTTTTGAAAGATACAAGTAGACGTGAGATGTCACACTGCAATCTTCAGCTGTCAATTCATAGATCTCGCTTGTGGCGTCAGCAGAGTCCTGACACGCTGATGACAAGGAAGATGTGAATCTAGCTACGTTAAGGGTCTGCTATGGCAAAAGACATTGTATTCCAGTAGTTGTATGGGGTTAATACCTATAATTTTAGTATTAAGTCATGATTTTTTTTCAATTTCATATCAATAACATTCACAGGCATTTAACACATATAGCAGGGGAGTACTGGGATGGGGGTAAGGGGGCATTCCCCCCCCCGTACCAAAAAAGATACACTGATAGGCCATAACTTTATGATCTCCAAGCTAATATTGAGTAGGTCCCTCTTTTACCACCAAAACAGCCCTGACCCGCCCAGGCATGGATGCCACTAGACCTCTGAAGATATGCTGTAGTATCTGGCACCAAGCCATCAGTAACAGATTCTTCAAGTCCTGTAAGTTGCGAGGTGGGGCCTGCATGGATTGGACTTGTTTTTCCAGCATATCCCACAGATGCTTGACGGATGGAGAACCAGAAAATTTAAAGGTCAAGTAACACCTCAAACTCGTCCTTGTGTTACTCAAACCATCCTTGAACCATTTTTGCAGTGTGGCAGGGAGCATTATCCTGCTAAAAGAGGCCACTGCCATCAGGGAATACCTTTTCCATGAAAGGTTGCACTTGGTCACCATCAAAGTTTAGGTAGGTGGCACTTGTCAAGTAAAATCCACATGAAAGGCAGGACCCAGGGTTTCCCAGCAGAACATTGTCCCTGCCGACATTCTTCCAAACCTGGTGCCATCTCTTCCCCAGGTAAGTGACACACACACACTCGGCCTTCCAGGTGATGTAAAAGAAACGTGATTCATCAGACCAGGCCACCTTCTTTCATTGCTCTGTGGTCCAGTTCTGATGCTTACGCAGCCCCATACACTACAAACTGTCCATTTTTTTCTCCTTTCAGCATATCAACTTCATAAACAACATGTTTACTTGCTGCCTAATATAAGCCATCAACTTTCAGATGCCATTCAAACAAGATAATTAATGTTTTTTAACTTAACCTGTCAGTGAGCATAAAGTTATGGCTGATTGGTGTATGTTGGAAAGTTCGCCCAAGTGGAGACACTTCACCATTCAGACATCAAAGCGGGATCCACAGTCAATGACACATGGTTATAGCTAGCTTTTGAAAACAAGACTTCAAACACCAGCTTTCTTTGCATTTCTAAGGTGTCACATAAACCACAAATTAAGCTGATGTGTGACGTGTGTCACGGTAAACCATGTCCTTTGGGAACACCTTCTTTGCACAATGCTTAGCCCATGCTTGGGGGGTACGGAGGAAAAATGTTGCCCGCATATTATCAGAATTGCCTGTGATGTTGTCTGCATGTTATCGTGCTTGCCTATATATTGAAGGAATAATGGCAGGATTGCCTATTTGTTGTCCACAAATTGTCACAATTGCCTATTTGTTGCCCACTGTCAGAAACCATGGACCAGACCAAGACAGATGTACAGTAAAATCACACCTGTTTATTAATAAAAATAAAAAGGTAAATAGAATAAGCGTAGTCAAAGCATAGCCAGAGTCCAGTAACCGGATTGGGTAGCCAGCCAAGCCAGAGTTCAGTAACCAGATTGGGTAATCAGCCAAGCCAGAGTTCAGTAACCAGATCGGGTAATCAGCCAGGCCAGAAGTCAGGGATCCAAGTAGATGAACAGCAAGCAGGATAAGGAGCCAGAAGGGATGACAGCAAAGCCAGTCTTTAAACAGGAACGCAGGAGATGGTTTCTTGTGATGTGGCCAAGGTGAAGGCAGGAATGAAGTGAGCTGGAGATCTTTAAGTAGGCGGGACAGATGAGCAGATCACCAACAACTGGTTAATTGTGGAGAGAGATGAGAGCTGACAATTAGCCGACAGCTGAGCCTGAGCGGCCAGCTCAGAGAAAGAAGTACTGAGCCAGCCCTGACACCCACATACTGTATATCTTACGATTGCCCATTGGTTGTTTGCATATTGTCACAAATGTCCGATTGTTGTCCACATAATGGAAGGATTGCCCATTTGTTGTACACATATTGTTAAGGCTGGATTGCCCATATGTTGCCCGCTTATTTTTACTTGACTGCCTGCATTGTTAAGTTTTTGTAGTCAATGTTACAACTGCACATTTGTTACCTGAATATTGTAATGATTTTCCATTTGTTGCCCTTATACTGTCATGACTGATCGTTTGCTGTCCACATACTGCCAGACTGTTTGCTTCCCATGTATTGTAATAATTCCCATTTGCTGACTGAATATTGCAACAGTTGACTGTCTGTTGGCTGTATATTGGTTATTTGCAGTTCATGTATTGTCAAGTCACCACTGTTTAACCCATGAGGCCTTATAAAACCATATTACTATACAGAAGTTTAGGCCCTTGCAGGACTCTCACTATCAAATCACACCACTAGTATCCCCATGTATCACCACAACACAACACATTTTTATTGAATTTTTGTTTTTACCAACATGATTACTGTATACAGAATTTACGACATTCAGATAAAGAAACCTCCAATGTATATGTGCACGGGGCGAATGGGAATGTAAAAAAATAATTAGCCCCAAATCTAAAATAAGTACATCAACAGGAGGAAAGATTCTAATATGAAGTAGATAAGGAGTGTGTAAACGATGTCTACCCACAATCACTGTACAATTGTACATTCTGCACTGTTCACATCACCTTTGGTTGACCTTTTTCACCAATCATGTCTTGTTTTTTCCACAATAAGAAATAAATTCTTAAATATATAGCTGACACATCGAACCCAGTGCACCAGTTTCCATGGTTTGAGAAGCGGCAAGGCCAGGCCACAGAAGCCTCGTGAGGACTGAATAGACCGGCACTGGAAGTAACCTGGGCAGAATAATGAATGACTTTTAGTACTTTCCCAGTCATCATTGACTGGAGAGGAAGGGACCCCCCTTCTCTCCATTCAGTCCACAATGAAGACTTTGTAATGCGGCCAAGATAGAATTAGAACTAGCACAAACTCTGTACAAGGAACCTGCCAGCAGAAAGTTATTTTGTGAACTCTACCGGGAAAGCAGCAATGACAGCCTAGGAAATAGAATTTCCTATCTGGATGTTAAAAAACACCACATATATTTCAAGCACTAAAATTAGCATTTTCAAAACCAGAGACAAAATTCCACAGGTTGAGGTCAGTGTTAGTCATTGTACCACTGATATGCCTGTTTCTTCAGAAAGTCATCTGCTTAGCATGGGCAGGTAAAGGAGACACATCTATGGAGTCTTCAGAGAGTCCTACAGCAGACAACTTCCAGTGCAGTGAGAAACCATTTTAAAGCTAATTGTCAGAAAAAAGCAAATGTGACAGGTACTGTAGCAAGATAATATACCAGAATTTGCAAAATAGTAGGATTTACAATACCAACTGTAATTATTATGTTTTTTTTTTCCAAAATTAGGAGTAGCACTCTAAATGGAATCCACAGAGTGGAAACTGTGCCCAAAAAGGCAAGTAAAGAACAAAGGACTAGATACCTACAGTATACTACTTATGGTCTCCTCTCCAAAGCTCCTGGGTATTGCAGTCAAAAAAGACAACCGTGCATTGGGGGATCTCACACTGCAGGTTAAAGTGGATAAGGTGTGAGGGGGCGCTCGTATGAGGATAACATGCAATAGTATTTACGTATTCCTATACACCAATAACTCTATATTCATAATAACGTGCAATGTGCCATAATGAAATAAATACAATCCATATACATAATAATTGTGAGCGAAAAAGTGAAAAAGTTAATAAAGAATTAATGACAAAAGTCCTAGTGCATATGACTCTTCTGTGCTGGTTATCTTCTAAGTGGCATCAATAGTGAACCAACTGGAAATAATACACCCAATGTGCTCCATATGTGGGTTCAGCTTACCAGATAGAAGTGACCTCTTTAATTAAAAAGCAGGTCAAGTAACACTTTCAGCAAGGTAAACTTGCTCAATGAAGAAGAATGTTGAGGCAAAAATCCCTCCTCCGCAAGACCATGGATGGGGTATGTGAGAAAAAAATATAAAAGGGAAACCAATAGTGTAATCCTGTTAATTTAAAACATCAAGTAAAAAACAAAGCCAAGTGACTGCTTACATAAATCGTACTTTAGCCCGGCACTGAGGCTACTCGCTACTGGCCTGAGTTCCACCGTCCAGCAAGATCAACCAAAGGGACCGGAAGTGATGTGACCAAGAAGCGCCTCGACATACGTTTCGTATTGCTACGTCATCAGGAAGCTGTAGACACAGGATGGCCTAGGATGACAAGGTATGTGAGTGTCTATGCAGAACAGCATTTTAACCCTAGGCAGTGAACTACACTGTGGGCTCTCTAGTGCCTGTAAAAAGATGTGCACCCACAGCTAGAACACAGGTGCACAAAATCCCCAGGAGCCACCAAGCTGATTAAAAAAATAAAGCAGCGATCATCTCTATTTTATACTATTTTATCCCACACACTGAGAGTTTAAAGTGGATGTAAACCTGATTCATGAAATCTGACCTAAGTACATATATCTGTAGTGTTTTCTTATCTTTCTCCAAAGCACTAAGTCTTGTGTCTTTCTGCTGCTCCGCTGCTATGTTATCAGCATGATAACTTCTGACAAGTTCTCTGTCAACCAAGATAAAACCAGCCTGGTTGCTATAAATAGATTAGCAGAGAGGTTGTCACAGCACAGCTCTGAAAGTCTCTGCCTATGTGGAGGGGGGGGGGGTGCCTTTCCTCTAATCAGCTGTCTTGGCTGTATGAAAAGAATCCACTCCCAGTGCTGAAGAGGAAGAGAAAATTGCTAAAACGATGTGCATTTTCTAAAAAATAGATAAAGCTTAAGATAGCAGATATACATGTAACACTTAAGAAGGGAGATTGTTTCATCCCTGTGTATCATCTGAGGCTGTTCACTTCACAGGGTATATGTGAGGGTTTACATCCACTTTAAGGCTACTAATCTTCTAGGTAGGCTCTTGTTTTTATCTTTCTATGTCAATTTGATCATCTCATGCAAGGGAATATACAATGGTTTGCATATTTTCTTTTTTACATTAGTGTAAAATAAAATATTTCATATAGTTTTTTCAGCCTAGAGTGCTGCTTTAAATTCCTTTTCCTTTTTTCTAGGTTCTACTCTCCTCCCATTGTAAAAAGTCTACTGATTACAGAACTCAGTAGCTTAAGCTAAATGTTACTTACAGTGCCTTGAAAAAATATGCATGCCACTCCTTTATTTTATAGATAGATATTAATTTATACAGATATTTATTTGTAAAAAAACGTGAAAACCATTTATCATTTTCCTTCAACTTCACAATTATGTGCCACTTTGTGTTGGTCTATCACATACAATCCCAATAAAATACATTTACGTTTTTGGTTGTAACATGACAAAATATAAAAAATTTTAAGGGGTATGAATACTTTTTCAAGGCACTTTATGCAAGTAAATAAGTCAGAGCAGAAGTTTCAATCAGAGACAGCATGCCTGAAAGGAGGCAGCTTTTGCTGCATTTTCTGTTGGACACAGTTTGTTTGAATAAAAAAAAAAAAAAAATTAAATTGATCCAAATCATTTAACTTTTCCTTACACTTTTAACTTTTAACTTGATCCAAAATTATTTAACTTGTTTGGTTGTACTTTTCCTGTGGATCACAGGAGTGCAGTTCGTTCTGCGCTTCTGTAACCCGTTTTCAGCAGACAGTGGGCTTCAGCCCGCTGTCCGCTGATGTCACAGAGCTGGTCCAGGCTCGCCACAATGAAGTCGGGAACCACCCACATGCCCGCCCCCTCCACAGCCCAGCGCTCCAGTGAGCGCCAGGGGGCAGATTAGAGAGCAGTGACTGACAGTCACCATCTCTCTGTTCAGGGAGCCCCGAGAAACGAGTGATCGGTGGTGTTTGATTGCTCAGTTCTCAGTGTTAGAGCCAGTGAGGGACAGATGTAGCATAGGACTGATGCTGCATCCACCTAGGTAAGTATGATTGTACAATCAAAAAAAAGTCCATACTTCTCGTTTAATGTAAACAACCTTTCTGTATGCAGATGTTAAACTTCTTTTCCTCCAGAAGCAGTGCATCCCCTTGTCCTTTTGAACTGTCCTTAAAATGATTAACTTACATACCTGTACATCATATTGCCCCTTAATCAGGGGGATAAGTTCAGTTCCTCTAATATTTCCTCATAGCTGAGATCCTCCATGCCTCTTATCAGTTTGGTTGCCCTTCTCTGCATTCCCTCTAGGTCACCAATATAGTTTTTGTGAACTGGTGCCTAAAACTGAACTGCATAATTCGGATGAGGGTTTACTAATTCTTAGTACAGGTACAAGATTATGTCTCTCCCTCTGGAGTCTACACCTCTTTTAAACAATAAATATCTCTCTTGCTTTAGTAGCAGCAGCTTCTCATTGCATGCTAAAATGGAATCTATGATCACCCAGAATACTCAGATCTTCCGCCATCATTGACCCCTACAGCATCGTACTTTCCTTAGAATCTATCATTGTGTGTTAACATAAAATTTACAGTCCATATTCCCATCGTAAACGTTCCTGGAATAAGCTCTTTAGGCTACTGGGTGCTGTAGCGACCGCCAGCTGGAGACTGGTACCTAGGAAATATGTAGATATTCGCCAGCACACCATGGATCATCCACTTCGTCCAAACGGTTTTTTATTCAAGAAAGATCACATCACAAAACAGTGTATGTAGTGCAATGTTAAATAGATTGTATGAACTCCTTAACTCAAAGGAGACCTAAGTAACAGTAGAAGACCTGTCGTAAATGCCCTAGGAGCCAGGGCCTAGCAATCGCTCTGGAAATGAGCATGGCAGACTAATCGGAAATCTTACACAGTAGATAGCTGGCTACCATATAGAAAGGCATTTAAATACTATCCTAGAATTGTGTGCACAGCAAGCGTCAGGGACACACACAAATGCATGCTAAACCAAATGGACTAATGTTTATGCATGTAGCCGAGATGCAACTATCCGGTGCTTGAGTCACACAGTACATGGACATGGCAGACAAGTACCTGGAATAAACAGAAGTGGACCCTGGAGGTATTGTAACAGCTGATATGAGTCCTCCTCATTTACATGAAGTGTGAATTTTAATGATAGATCCACTTTATCCTAACATTCCTGGTCCTAACTCCAATCATAATAAAAAGTATCAATCACAACACTACTAGCGTCAATGGGTTTGATATACTAAAGGAGTGTATAATAATAAAGTGAACCTCTGCTCACTTTGAATAACCAATCACATGCAAGCGAACATACAAAGAAAAAACATATGAGTTGTTTAATTACTGTAGTTATTGGCGTATAACACGCACTTTTTCACCCTGAACATCAGGTGCAAATAGCGTGTGCGTGTTATATGCCGATACTTCAATTTTAGCTGCCTCAGAGGAGACAGGGAGGGGGGCGGGACGAGCACCGTCAGATTACATACAGTGAGAATCTCCTGTTTACTTGGCGGTCTCTGTAATAGGAAGTCCCGCCTCCTGGGCCGCCATTGGACCACTGTTCTGTCTATCATAGGAGATTCTCACTGTATGTAATCTGTCTGCGCTCATCCCGCCCCCCTCCCTGTCTCCTCTAGGCTGCAGATGGGCATCGATCAGGCTGCACTGGTGGCAATGTTGAGGCTGCTGCATTGATGGCAATGGTGAGGCTGCTGCATTAAAGGCAATGGTGAGGCTGCTGCATTGAAGGCAATGGTGAGGCTGCTGCATTGATGGCAATGGTGAGGCTGCTGCATTGATGGCAATGTGAGGCTCTATTGATGTGGACTGATGAGGCTGCATTGATGGCACTTGTGAGGCTACAGATGGGCATTAATCAGGCTGCATAGGTGGCAATAATGAGGCTGCAGATGGGCATTGACCCTTATTTTGCTTCAAAGTTCCTTATTTAAAATTTAAGTTTTTTTCCTGAAACTTCCCTCTTAAAATGAATGTGCGTGTTATACGCTTGTAAATACGGTATATTATTATTTTAAACAGCGCTTCATCTTTTCTAATAAGCTAAGTAAACATTAACTTTTCTAGTAAACAGTAAGTAAACAGCCTCCATGCCCTTAGAAAACCAACACCACTGTCTTATCACAAATTGTGCCAAAAAGAAATAGGCTAAATTAACCAGAGATAACATTTTTGTGCCTGATACCTTTCAAGGATATTGTGAACCCCTGAATGTGTGAATATCTCTTTCATTGTAATTAAAAGGCTAAAAAATAATAATAACAGAACTTTCCCAGAGAGGAAGTAAAGTTAATGTGCGGTAGAGAGGTGACACTATTCCCTGTGACAACCTGGCACAGTACAATTTTATGGAAACAATTGGGACTGCTAAATATAACACAGCCAGCTGAAAAAACTGGTACATCTTGTTTTTTTTCCTTGTTCTCAGCACAATGTATCAGTAGCTGTCCTTTTACTGAATTCAAAGCTGTGTTTATTTGTAGAAAAACAAGTACTGAAAAAAAAAAAGAATTAAACTAGAAACTGTGCGTGACTAAATTAAATGAATACTGCAGTCAAGGAATAAAAGTCATCCCTGAGATGAGTCATTGTCTTTTATTTTATTAATTTCCATAGAACCCAGGACTCCAAATAGTACATAGACCAGGGGCAGGCGATTGGCTATAAATAGGGGGTTTGAAATGCGGCCCCCAAATATCACCACAGCGGAAATTTTTTTTTACCATCCGTTAGAGAAGAAACTTTTTTTCTTTACTCGTGCTGGCAAAAAGTAATAGTACAGTAAGGGAGCGTTATAACTAAGGGAGGATTTCTCTTCACTTCCTGTCCCATAACCAAAACAGGAAGTGAGAGGAAACCCTTCCAAAATGAGGGAATACCATGGTATCACCGGAACTAGTGTCCTCCATTGGAAGATTTCCCCTCTATTACTGTTCTGGTTTTACTTTCACTCTCAGTGATAACGGTAAACAGAACATATAGGGTGAATCTTCCTAATGAGGGCATAGCAATACAAAACCGACAGGTGTTCTAATCCCTCTCGAATCTATCCAAAACTAAAAAAAAGCTTTGCTTTTCGTTATACTTTACCATGTGTTTGTTCTGCACATTGGGCCTTTATTCAGTTACTGTGTTTATGTGTTTGAAATAACATGTTGGTTTCCTTGATGTACACCAAGCTAGTTATATGCAGAGTATAGGTGCCACCTACTGTCCCTTTCTGGTATAGCTTTAGCTGCTTGTTTCAGTTACATATTGTATTCTTTAGAATGTGTTAATAAAGTTGTTGAGAACTAGTGCATTCTGGGAGATTCTCTAGAGGAAGTGAGTTGACCACCATTTTAGGAATGCACATCAAGACAGTAAGGCAGGTTCTTCAAACTTTCGCCATCACCCCTCAGCGAGCTTATAAAGTGAGTTCTTGTTATCTCATTCTGTGTTATAGAACATTGTTTCTTTATTGTATGCAATATTGTACTGTTTGATGTTTATTTTATCAATTTGTAGTTTCACCTGGCTTGTTCCAATAAATCTAAGTTTAAAGAAATATGGTATCTGACGTTTATAGAGCAAGAAGGTTTAGCTCTCTGTCCTAGAGACAGAACAGCGTGTAACCAAATCTTTTTTAAATGAGTAGGAATGACTAGATCTCCTGTCAAGTTTGTATAACTGTCTGTATCTCCACTGGGGAGATTCACCCTCTATTTTACTGGTGAGGGTAAATCTTCAAATGACACCTGTTCCAATGAGAGCTGTCCAAGAGGGCAATTCCAATAGCAGAGATTTCCTCTCACTTCTTCTGGAACAGGAAGTATAGGTAAGGCTCCCCAACAGGGCACAAAGAGCAAATAATAAACTGATTTATTCCTTCCCACCTCTACCTAAAACTAAAGTAAAAGATGTGCCTATACATACCCTTTAAGAACCCACTAGCTTTGCCTAAATATCTGGCTGTGTTGGAATACAATGTTCATGTATTTTGTGCAACAACTATATCAGCCAGTAGATGGCAATGTTTACAGGTTAGTAGCTGCTCTGTCTGTAGTAAATTCTATGTCTGTATAATAAGAGTTCCTTATATATGGTATATGAAGTTTTCTTCCAGATTCACTCGGCTCTGATAAATCACAAAAAACACCCATGGGAAAGCATGGGAGGACTTCCTTTACTCACCCGATTGCTGCTCAGGATTTGAGTTCTTTTGATTTTTAAATAGAAAAATAGAGTGGGGAGATCTTTGTTGAGTAAGGAGTGATTTGTGCAGGGGAAAATTTGTGCAGGGATGGTGAAGGAGTAGGATTTTTTTTCTAGTGGCTGATTTACTTCTAGGGAAGTTGTCGCACACATTGTCATGATCATCAGTTTGTTGTCCATATATTGTCACAATTGTCCACCAGTATATTGTCACAGTTGGCCATTTGCTGCCTGCATATTGCTACATTTGCCATTTGTTGTCGAAATGTAGACAGGCGCAACTTGGCCTCCATCCAGTAGTTGGCGCTGTGCCATTATACCAATGAAGAAGAATCTTCAGAGGAAAATTGTTCCTTGAGAGGAACAGAGGTTGCAGCTGTCTGATTGGAGGCTGCAACCGATGATAACCTCTGGCAGCCATATTGGTGTGGCACTCTAAAAAATAGGGGGCCAGTGCCATTTGGGCATGTCTGGAGCATGTGGATAAGTGAGGGACAGAGACCCTTTTTGTCAGGGAGTGTTATCAGTGCAGGGAGGGGCTCCTGAGCAACTAGGATCAGTGCAGGGTCACCTCTTGTTCTCCACAGGCATTTCGGTAAGTGGATCAACAATTGGGGGATCTCTTAAGCAGTATAAAGTGTTGCTGCCTCAAACTACAGTTCACCACTCCTGCAGCAGAAGCCGTCCTCTGATAAAACAGGCTAAGCCTGGATCGTTGCCACTTTGCAATATTGTGCCATTAATGAGTGATATACTATAACCGCTGGTATACTGTGCCATTGCCAAGTAATACGTTGCAGCAATATTGTATTATAATCCTGTACACTATTTACATTTTACCTATCTCTACCAGAAGCTTATATAACGTGACATTGCAGGAGTACGGTTTTGAGGCATTTGTCACTACATGATGGGAACTTCATAGCAGGATCACCTGATAATTTATAGAAACTGCAGATTGAAGATTTAAAACAACATTTGAACTTACAGTGTATTAACATGCTAAACCTAATTGGATTTTAATGATTGGTTTAGATCCTACTTTTAAATAGATTGATATCCTTCCAGTTCAACCTTCCAACTTCTGAAAAACAAAACTGTTGTGCAGCTGTTCCTAGTTACCATTGGGGAAAAAGATCTCCATTATGCCTAGAAATTAAGACAAATTGGGAACTTTTTTAATTTCCTTGAAGTTTAGGTAAAAATCTAGGAACGTGTTAAATAAATTGCCATTATAACTGAATGCATACATGTATAGTAAAGGTGTAAATAAACTGTTTTTGAGGGTACAATGGGCTTTAGATAGCTCCTGGAGGTTACAGAACATCCGAGTTACAAGAATTGCAAGAGTTACATATATCCAACTTACATATGACTCATACAGTATCTCACAAAAATGAGTACACCCCTCACATTTTTGTAAATATTTTATTATATCTTTTCATGTGACAACAGTGAAGAAATGACACTTTGCTACAATGTAAAGTAGTGGGTGTACAGCTTGTATAAAAGTGTAAATTTGCTGTCCCCTCAAAATAACTCAACACACAGCCATTAATGTCTAAACCGCTGGCAACAAAAGTGAGTACACCCCTAAGTGAAAATGTGAAATGTGAATGTCCAAATTGGGCCCAAAGTGTCAATATTTTGTGTGGCCACCATTATTTTCCAGCACTGCCTTAACCCTCTTGGGAATGGAATTCACCAGAGCTTCATAGGTTGCCACAGGAGTCCTCTTCCACTCCTCCATGACGACATCACGGAGCTGGTGGATGTTAGAGACCTTGTGCTTCTCCACCTTCTGTTTTAGGATACCTCACAGATGCTCAATAGGGTTTAGGTCTGGAGACATGCTTGGCCAGTCCATCACCTTTACGGTCCAGCCCACGTTCCAGCCTGATATTCTAGTGCCCACGGTCCAGCCTGATGTTCCAGTGCCCATGGTCTAGCCTGATGTTCCGGTGCCCATGGTCCAGCCTGGTGTTCTGGTACCCACGGTCCAGCCTGATGTTCCTGTGCCCACGGTCCAGCCTGATGTTGCGGTGCCCATGGTCCAGCCTGATGTTCCGGTGCCTGTTTCTCACCCTGCTGAGCCGGTGCCCGTTGTGCAGCCTGCTGATCCTGTGCCTGTTACCCAGCCTGCTGAGCCGGTGTCCGTTACCCAGCCTACTGGGCCGGTACCCATCACCCAGCCTGTTGAGCCGGTGCCCGTCACCCAGCCTGCTGGGCCGGTGCCCGTCACCCAGTTTGCTGAGCTGGTGCCCATTACCCAGCCTGCTGGGCCAGTGCATATTACCCAGCCTGTTGAGCCGGTGCCCGTTACCCAGCCTGCTGATATGGTTCTTGCTAAATCGGTTCCTGATGCCCAGCTTGCCGCTGCTGCTCTCCAGTCTGCTGCTCCAGTGCCCGCTGTCCAGTCCGATGATCCAATGCCTGATGCCCAGCTTGATGATCTAGTACCTAAAACCCAGCCTGATGTTCCAGTGCCCGTTGTCCGGCCTTATGTTCCAGTGCCCGTTGTCCGGCCTGATGTTCCAGTGCCTGCTGTTTGGCCTGATGTTCCAGTGCCCGTTACCCGGCCTGATATTCCAGTGACTGCTGGGCAGTTTGATGATCCAATACCCGATGTTCAGTTTGATGATCCAGTTCCTGATACCCAGCCTGGTGTCCTAGTCCCCGCTGTCCGGCCTGATGTTCCAGTGCCGTTGTCCAGCCTGATGTTCCAGTGCCTTTTGTCCGGCCTGATGTTCCAGTGCCTGCTCTCCAGTCTGATGATCCGATGCCTGATGTCCAGCTTGATGGTCCAGTTCTTGATGCCCGGCCCGATGTTCCAGTGCCCGCTGTCCGGCCTGATGTTCCAGTACCCGCTGTCTGGCTTGATGTTCCAATGCCCGCTGTCCGGCCTGATGTTCTAGTGACTGCTGCCCGGGCTGATGTGCCAGTGCCCACTGTCCGGCCTGATGTTCCAGTACCCCCTGTCCGGCGTGATGTTCCAGTGCCTCTGCCTGCTGCCCAGCTTGATGTGTCTATGCCCGCTGCCCAGCTTGATGTGTCTCTGCCCACTGCCCAGCTTGATGTGCCTCTACCCACTGCCCAGCTTGATTTGCCGCTGCCCAGCTTGATGTGTCTCTGCCCGATGCCCAGCTTGATGTGCTTCTGCCTGCTGCCCAGCTTGATGTACCTCTGCCTGCTGCCCAGCTTGATGTGCCTCTGCCCGCTGCCCAGCTTGATTTTCCTCTGCTGGCTGCTCAGCTTGCTGTGTCTCTGCCCGCTGCCCAGCTTGATGTGTCTCTGCCCGCTGCCCAGCTTGATGTGCCTCTGCCCGTTGTCCAATCTGATAATCCAATGCCTGCGTTCCAGCCCACCTCTGATGATTCTTTAACTAAAGATCGGCTTCATGTCATGGACTTTGTGCAGCTACGACTAGTTGGAGCATCCGGAGGTCGCTCCTTCACGGCGGAGTACTGTCAGAAAGGTTTCACCTGCTGGTGGCACTGGCAGATCTATGGGCCGCAGTTCCGGTGTCCACCAGCGGGTATCTCCCGGCAGTCTGGAGCCGTCATCATCTCCTGCAATCAGGCATCACCTGAGACTGATTGCAGGAGGTGTACTTATACCCGACAGATGTTTGCACTCTTACAGCCTATTGCATTAGAGTGTGCACCCCAAATGTATTAAAACATGGACGTTGTTAGTAGGACAGAGGTTGGTGTCAGTAGAGCAGTGGACTTGTCAGTAAGGCAGAGGTTGGTGTCAGTAGAGCAGTGGACTTGTCAGTAGGGCAGAGGTTGGTGTCAGTAGGGCAGTGAACAGTGTCAGTAGTTTTTTATTATATTTTAAATTTTTTTTTACAATACTTTTTAGGAGCTCCGTTGGGGGGCTTTGGTGACATATCAGCAGGGGAAACTGCACCGCACGGTGTGATTAGGGTGGTCCTGGGCACACCTGGCACACCCCCTGCGCACGCCTATGGTTACAGGGATGTTAACACTTCCCTATGCTATCTATCCAAAACTTTAAAAAAATATTTGGCTGGAGTTACACTTAAAAAGATTTACTTGTTCCAACTTACATACAAATTCAACTTAAGAACAAACCTACAGAACCTTGTTTGTAACCCCGGGACTGCCTGTATGTAGGATCTGTTCTTGTGCCAAATGTGACTCCTCATTTGCCTCATTATATTACTTTTTCGTGGAAAGAAAATAAACAAAAAGTGAAAAACTGTAAATTTACACACAAAAAACATACACAGAATACTAAATCAATTGTAATAAACTACCGTATACAAACATAAAACACCCTCCACCAATAAGAAAAAAATCAGCCCGTTGAAATTTTGGTAAAATCTGTAAGTTTTCTTTATCGATTTTGACTAAATCATCTTCTCCACTCTACTCATGACCCACCAAAGATTCTACGCCCCCTTCCCTTGATAAAAATATTGCCCTCATAACTTTAAATCTGAAGTGTAGGCACAAAATGTATTGTGGCAACACCTAGGTACATGCAATGATAAGTGCCCCAATGGTGGCCGCTGCTTATTTTTTGAGAAATGTTACTTGCATTTAGCCTCTGACAGTGATGTCATCACTGAAGTTTCAGCATTTAAACTGACAGTCGGGGCTAGACCACAGTGGGTACTCGCTGTGCAGGACCTCCATTCAGAACATGTCTTGTATTCTTTTCAAACTACACAAGGCAATCTGTGGTTAGACTAAGGGACATATGAATGTCATGTACATTTCACCCCATACAGAACATGAGACTTCAGAATTGCCTTTACAAGCTAAAATGATTTAAAATTATTAAAATAAGTTGTACTTCAATTTATGCTTCCTGACTTAACAAGAAGTCATATAGGCCTACTCATTAAAGTGTTCTGTAGGGGCTTCCTACCACGCTGAGGATGTGGGAAGCGAGGAAGTGAAGCCTCCTCACCAGGTGCGGTTTGATCCACCATAAGAGTTGTGCCTCTCCAACCCCCTCCAAAACACAAGGACAAGCACATACTTTGCACAACAAAACTACAGATACATACAGTACCTTGAAAAAGTATTCATACCCCTTGAAATTGTTCACATTTTGTCATGTTACAACCAAAAACGTAAATCTGTTTTATTGGGATTTTATGTGATAGACCAACACAAAGTGGCACATAATTGTGAAGTGGAAGGAAAATAATAAATGGTTTTCAATTTGTTTTTACAAATAAATATGTGAAAAGTGTGACATACATTTGTATTCAGCCCCCCTGAGTCAATACTTTGTAGAACCACCTTTCACTGCAATTACAGCTGCATGTCTTTTTGGGGATGTCTCTACGAGCTTTGCACATCTAGAGAGTGACATTTTTTGCATATTCTTCTTTGAAAAATAGCTCAAACTCTGTCAGATTGAATGTAGAGCATCTGTGAACAGCAATTTTCAAGTCTTGCCACAGACTTTCAATTGGATTCAGGTCTGGGCTTTGACTGGGTCATTTTAACACATGAATATGCTTTGATCTAAACCATTCCATTGTAGTTCTGGCTGTATGTTTAGGGTTGTTGCCCTGCTGGGTGGTGAACCTCCGCCCCAGTCTCAAGTCTTTTGCAGATTCTAACAGCTTTTCTTCTAAGATTGCCCTGTATTTGGCTCCATCCATCTTCCCATCAATGCTGACCTGCTTCCCTGTCCCTGCTGAAGAAAAGCATCCCCACAACATGATGCTCCCACCACCATGTTTCACGGTGGGGATGGTGTGTTCAGAGATGGTGTGTTTAGGGTGATGTGCAGGGTTAGCTTTCTGCCACACATAACACTTTGCTTTTAGGCCAAAAAGTTCAATTTTGGTCTCATCTGACCAGAGCACCTTCTTCCACGTGTTCGCAAACTGCAAACAGGACTTCTTATGGCTTTCTTTCAACAATGGCTTTCTTCTTGCCACTCTTCCATAAAGGCCAGATTTGTGGAGTGCACGACTAATAGTTGTCCTATGGACAGATTCTCCCACCTGAGCTGTGGATCTCTGCAGCTCCTCCAGAGTTACCATGTGCCTCTTGGCTGCTTCTCTGATTAATGATCTCCTTGCCCAGCCTGTCAGTTTAGGTGGATGGCCATGTCTTGGTAGGCTTGCAGTTGTGCCATACGCTTTTCATTTTCAGATGATGGATTAAACAATGCTCCGTGAGATGTTCAAAGCTCGGGATATTTTTTTATAACCTAACCCTGCTTTAAACTTCTCCACAACTTTATCCCTGACCTGTCTGGTGTGTTCCTTGGCATTCATGATGCTGTTTGTTCACTAAGGTTCCCTGACAAACCTCTGAGGGCTTCACAGAACAGCTGTATGTATACTGAGATTAAATTACACACAGGTGAACTCTATTTACTAATTAGGTGACTTCTGAAGGCAATTGGTTCCACTAGATTTTAGTTAGGGGTATCAGAGTTAAGGGGGCTGAACACAAATGCACGCCACACTTTTCACATATTTATTCGTAAAAAACTTTGAAAACCGTTTATCATTTTCCTTCCACTTCACAATTATGTGCCACTTTGTGTTGGTCTATCACATAAAATCTCAATTAAATACATTTCACTTTTTGGTTGTAACATGACAAAATGTGGAAAATGTCAAGGGGTATGAATACATTTTCAAGACACTGTATGTATAGTAAGGGTAGATGATGGTAATGTAGAATTAATCCTTCAGCTATTGATTCGGGTTTCCTTCTAGTTCCTCTTTTTTAGCTGTACTTTCCAAGATTTTTTCATAATTTTTCGTAATTTTGTTTCACTTCTGAATTTGACTGTTCTTGTCTTTCTTTCCCAGCCATATCGCCAAACTTCAGGTCAGGAAGCGCTCGTAGTACACATCATACAATCATCACCTGGTCATATGCAACTTGACTGAATGTCCCATGATACCTTGTGCAAATTTTTTTTCAATAAACATTGTACTCCAGCTTTTCCCTTTCTGGTGGTCCGTTCTCCCTCAGCTTCCTGCATTGGACAACTGGAAATTTTTATTCATTTTGTTTTTCAAGAAACTTTATTGCCCAGCTTTATTTTTTTACAATGCACTAGCAAATTGATGAAATCACATGCAGCTGTAGTCCTGGCTGAGATTGCACGCACGATAGGGTGGCTATGCTGGGACTCCAGGAAGACAGCATAGCCACCCCACAGCATTCTAGTTCTAGTTCTTTTTTTTTTTTTTTTTAGAACAAGGTAATAAGGTCACAGAGAAAAAAATAACTCAGTACTTCAGCAAGTACGTGAGAGATGCTACCACATTAGCTAACTAGTGTAATAACCCTTTACAACCTCTTAGGACTGCCCCCCCCAGCCACACTCTATAGCCATAATGGTGACGTCATTATTCAGTCCTGTAATTTTGCAAATTCCTGTTCCCGACAATCCCAGCCAACTGATCTACAGTAAAATAACTATTGTCAATAGTAGATCTTTTAAGCAAACTCCCATTATTCCCCTCTGGGAAAAACTAATGCTGGAGATGTCTGACTGCAGTTAGCATCCACGTTTGCTGAGAAGTATTTCTAAAGAATGTCTGATGTCTGTGGCGAGGCAGTGAAAACAACAGCTTGTTTATGCTGCAGGCTGTGAAATCCCCTCTTAGCTGACGTTGATGGAATTAGTACAGGACTTTGGAGTACAGGAGGATTAGGGACTTGTCACACTACTCTACTTGCTGGTCAGACCACTGAATTCCATCCTACTACATAACCAATTACTCCATTATTCCACGGGTTGTACATAAAAAAACCACGTGGATAGTGAAATATCCCTTTTTGTTTTCATCTAAGTATTGAGGTGCAATTTGATTATGTTTGACTTGGGGTTGCACAGTTTCATCACTTCATGAATTAATGTAGAAATCACTTTTAGTTGTAGTCCAGTCTGCAGAACTGGCAGGAGAGCAGTAACATCATTGACCTGACTGATGGTTTACTGTTTACAATGCTGCACTTGCTTGTGCTTGGGGATAGGATATTTGTGTCTGTTCAGTGACAGACAGTTTAGAGGCATGGCTGCTATAACAAAACATAGAGCAAGTGTTGAGATCGCCCTCCATCCACTAGGGGGCATGCTGAGGTGGTGAACTGCTAGAGACTCTAGGAAGAAGTGTGCAGGATGGTGGGAGGTGTAGTTCCTACAGACTCAGTTTGCTTTAGATTCTGAGAAAAATCCCAGAATCATTGTGGTGGAGAGGAAGATGAGTGTTGTAACTTCCCCAGGCTAGGGAGAGGAAGAGGGGTCGACTTGCAGAGAAACTGAGGCTGTGAATGAACCGCTGGACCTAAGAGTAGAAGAGACACAGTGGCAGCCATTCAGGAACATTGGAGGATGTCCTGGATGCTTGCTGACCCTGCTGTCTAATTTGGGGAGCCAGACACTGAGAACATTGACTGGGAGATACTCACTTTAATCAGTAAGCTGAAGGAGATGCCTTGCTGACACAAAGTTGGCGAGAGGCCACTGTCCAACAATGAATTGTACCTTGATAAAAGGGGGACAGAGTTGTCTGCAAGAAATACAGTAACAGTGCCTGCATCAATTCCTAAAGAGACACTACCCTGGTCACGCCACCATAACAGATGGGCCCCAATGCACCGGCGAGCAGAAGAAATAGCCTAGTATAATACTAACTGTTGGGCTGTTATTGTGTAAGATATATACAGTATATATATATATATATATATATATATATATACACAGTATCTTACAAAAGTGAGTACACCCCTCACATTTTTGTAAATATTTTATTATATCTCTAAATGTGACAACACTGAAGAAATTACACTTTTTTATGTCAATATAAAGTAGTGAGTGTACAGCTTGTATAACAGTGGAAATTTTCTGCCCCCTCAAAACAACTCAACACACAGCGATGAATGTCTAAACCACTGGCAACAAAATTGAGTACACCCCTAAGTGAAAATGTCCAAATTGGGCCCAATTAGCCATTTTCCCTCCCCGGAGTCATGTGACTCGTTAGTGTTACAATTTCTCAGGTGTGAATGGGGAGCAGGTGTGTTCAATTTGGTGTTATCGCTCTCACGCTCTTATACTTGTCACTGGCAGTTCAACATGGCACCTCATGGCAAAGAACTCTCAGAGGATCTGAAAAAAAGAATTGTTGCTCTACATAAAGATGGCCTAGGCTATAAGAAGATTTCCAAGGCCCTGAAACTGAGCTGCAGCACGGTGGCCAAGACCATACAGCGGTTTAACAGGACAGGTTCCACTCAGAACAGGCCTCGCCATGGTCGACCAAAGATGTTGAGTGCACATACTCAGCGTCATATCCAGAGGTTGTCTTTGGGAAATAGACGTATGAGTGCTGCCTGCATTGGGGTGGGGGATCAGCCTGTCAGTGTTCAGACCATATGCCGCACACTGCATCAAATTGGTCTGCATGGCTGTTATCCCAGAAGGAAGCCTCTTCTAAAAGATGATGCACAAGAAAGCCCGCAAACAGTTTGCTGAAGACAAGCAGACTAAGGACATGGATTACTGGAACCATGTCCTGTGGTCTGATGAGACCAAGATAAACTTATTTGGTTCAGATAGTGTCAAGCGTGTGTGGCGGCAACCAGGTGAGGAGTACAAAGACAAGTGTGTCTTGCCTACAGTCAAGCATGGTGGTGGGAGTGTCATTGTCTGAGGCTGCATGAGTGCTGCCAGCACTGGGGATCTACAGTTCATTGAGGGAACCATGAATGCCAACATGTACTGTGACATACTGAAGCAGAGCATTATCCCCTCCCCTCAGAGACTGGGCCACAGGGCAGTATTCCAACATGATAACAACCCCAAACACACCTCCAAGACAACAACTGCCTTGCTAAAGAAGCTGAGGATAAAGGTGATGGACTGGCCAAGCATGTCTCCAGACCTAAACCCTATTGAGCATCTGTGGGGCATCCTCAAACAGAAGGTGGAGGAGTGCAAGGTCTCTAACATCCACCAGCTCCGTGATGGCATCATGGAGGAGTCCAGTGGCAACCTGTGAAGCTCTGGTGAACTCCAAGCCCTAGAGGGTTAAGGCAGTGCTGGAAAATAATGGTGGGCACACAAAATATTGACACTTTGGGCCCAATTTGGACATTTTGCGTGTACTCACTTTTGTTGCCAGCGGTTTAGACTTTAATGGCTGTGTGTTGAGTTATTTTGAGGGGACAACAAATTTACACTGTTATACAAGTTGTACACTCACTATTTTACATTGTAGCAAAGTGTGACTTCTTTAGTGTTGTCACATAAAAAGATATAATAAAATATTTACAAAAATGTGAGGGGTGTACTCACTTTTGTGAGATACTGTATATGAACTGTATGGGCAGTACAGTGGCTAAGTGGTTAAAATAAATAAACGTATCTCTGGTTAGGGTTGCCTAGTATAGGGTTCAGGAGGGATTGTGCATTTGCTGCCATTCCTTGTGTCTATGCACCTTAAGCCATTGCTGTGCATATACAGATACAGTATACTGTATACAATAAACATTCCCCATACTGCAGGTGTGTCAGAGTGTGTGGTGCTGCTTATAAAATCATGGGTACAGGAACAGGGGGAGCCAATAAACAGCGGTCGTTTCGGGGGTAATTGCGAAATTGTCTTTATGTCCATTGGGTGTATGTCTATTCCAGAATGGGTTCACTTAGGCTATACTGTTTCTTAAATGATGCCTATCACTACTGCCTGGGCAGACAATATTTCAGCTGGACCTGGTATGTGATAAAATGTGCTGTTAATGTGACATGATCATTTGGGTAGGCAGATAAGGCCATTCTGCCTTGAGCTGTCTGTGCCACGTTCTCCCAACACATATCGCATGAAAACTTTTTTTCCTAAGACTTGCATATTATACCAATTGCAACATCACAATCATATTTACACAAGTTAAATCAAAACCAGATCAGTAATATCAGTACAGTAATGGTAACCACAAAGCACTGTACTGACACAAATAGAAACCTCTGCAGAGACATAATTAGTACCATACCAGCTTTCCTCATGCACACATGGCTTAGAAGATTGGCACTTTATACCTTGATTTTACTGGTGAACATCCAATGTATTGCAATTTAAAGTGAGAAGGTTTATTTTATCTTAATGCATTCTATGCATTAAGATAAAAAGTCTTCTGTGTGCAGCAGCCCCCCTAATACTTACCTGAGGTCACGCTAGATCCAGTGATGTTGTAGGAATGTCTCGGCTACCTGGGACTCCCCTCCTCATTGGCTGAGATAGCAGTGTGGTGCCATTGGCTCCCCCTGCTGTCAATCAAAGTCTGTGACTCAGGTCAGGTGCCATAGCAAGTTGCATGCTGTGGGGGCACTCATTAGGAGGGGACCAGGAGCACAGAAGAGGTACCCGAGAAGAGGAGGATCTAGGCTGCTCTGTGCAAAACCAATTGAGGTAAGTATACCATGTTTATTGTTTTTAATTGTTTTAAAAAATAAGACTTTACAATCACTTTAACTGTTGCATAGGATTTCATTATGTATGTATAAAAATCTTTGTGATGACATCTAGTGTCAATTCATTGTAACTACAACATTTTATTACTGTATTTCTAAAGGTATACAATCCAGTTTACCTGTATTTTGGGTATAGTTGGTTTAGTTCTTAGATAGACCTCTCCTTTCTTCTTTATGTTCCCTCAGTTAGACACCAGCCTTCATCATGCAGACATGGCTTAGACGATTGTCACTTTACACTCTGATTTTACCAGTGAAAATCTCATGTATTGCATTTTTACAAGTAAAACTACATTGGATACAACTGCCTTGTCTAATTGGAGAGCTGAGCTGTCTGTGGAGGGTGCTTATTCAGCAGGTGACCATACTGGCCAGATGGACTGAGGTCTAAAGAAGGTATGTCAATGCATAAAGGGGTGCTTGAAACAGAACAGAACAGAAAGGCTTTTATCCCATAGGGCAGACATTCTCAACCAGGGTTCATTGGAACCCTAGGAATCCTCCAGATATTGCCAAGTGTTTACTGAGCTGAGGATGAATGACCTCTGACACAATTAGGAACATTTCTACAGGGACATAATCACTACTGTACTGTACAATACCAAAACAACCATTGGTCAACAGACACAATATCAGTACCATACTGGCACAAATAGAAATATGTCAGAGACACAGCCAGCACTTTACTGACAAAACCAGAAACATGTCCTCAGAGACACAATCCGTTTTTTACTGATGCAGTCAATAGGATGTCTGCAGCAATTCTGTCGGTACCATAATGTCACAGTCAGAAACATCCACAGAGACACAATCAGTGCCATACTGATGAAGCCAGAAATGTGTTCCCAAAGACACAATCAGTGCCATACTGACAAAGCCAGAAACATGTCCACAGAGATACAATCGGTGCCATACTGATAAAGCCAGAAATTTGTTCCCAAAGACATAATCAGTACCATACTGATAAAGCCAGAAACATGTCCACAGATTCAATCGGTGCCATACTGATAAAGCTAGAAACATGTCCACAGAGACACAATCAGTGCCATACTGGTAAAGCCAGAAATGTGCCCACAGAGACACAATCAGTGCCATACTGATAAAGGAATCCTCCAGATGTTGCCAAGTGTTTAACTGATCTGAGGATGATTGACCTCTGACACAATTAGGAACATTTCTAGAGGAACATAATCACTACTGTACTGACACATGCATAGAGGTCCACAGATATATACCCTGTTTCCCCGAAAATAAGACCTAGCGTGATTGTCGGTGATGGCTGCAATATAAGCCCTACCCCCCAAATAAGCCCTAGTTAAAGTCCTTGTAGGTCTTCTTTTCAGGGTAGGGCTTATTTTCGGGGAAACAAGGTAGGGCTTATTTGGGGAGTAGGGCTTATATTGCAGCCATCACCGACAATCACGCTAGGTCTTATTTTCGGGGAAACAGGGTAACAGGATCTGTAATGACACAGTCAGAATCATGTTCACAGATGTACAATGATTACCCCACTGACACAATCAGAATCATTTCCACAGAGACACAATTAGTACAGTAATGACACAAAGACAGAATCGGTACAATACCAAAACAAGTATTGGTCAACAGACACAATATCAGTACCATACTTCCACAAATAGAAATAGGTCAGAGACACGGTCAGCACTTTACTAACAAAACCAGAAACATGTCCTCAGAGTCACAATCCGTTTTTTACTGATGCAGTCAATAGGATGTTTGCAGCAACTCTGTCGGTACCATAATGTCACAGTCAGAAACATCCACAGAGACACAATCAGTGCCATACTGATAACACCAGAAACGTGTACATAGAGGCACAATCGTGTCATACTGATAAAGCCAGAAACATGTCCACAGAGACACAATCAGTGCCATACTGATAAAGCCAGAAACATGTCCACAGAGACACAATCAGTGCCATACTGATAAAGCCAGAAACATGTCCACAGGGACACAATCAGTGCCATACTGATAAAGCCAGAAACATGTCCACAGAGACACAATCAGTGCCATACTGATAAAGCCAGAAACGTGTCCACAGGGACACAATCAGTGCCATACTGATAAAGCCAGAAACATGTCCACAGAGACACAATCAGTGCCATACTGATAAAGCCAGAAACATGTCCACAGAGACACAATCAGTGCCATACTGATAAAGCCAGAAACATGTCCACAGAGACACAATCAGTGCCATACTGATAAAGCCAGAAACATGTCCACAGAGACACAATCAGTGCCATACTGATAAAGCCAGAAACATGTCCACAGAGACACAATCAGTGCCATACTGATAAAGCCAGTAACGTGTCCACAGGGACACAATCAGTGCCATACTAATAAAGCCAGAAACGTGTCCACAGAGACACAATCAGTGCCATACCGATAAAGCCAGATATAGGTTCTAAGAGAACCGTCCGAAATTCGAACCATGTGTGGGCAGGCTGAATGTACCAATTTGATTGATCGATCGATCAACTTGGGTACAACCAGCATGCTGACTTGTACCTGTGATTGGCTGCTAAATCCCCGAGCAATAATCACTGTCCTCTACCCCCCCCCCCCGCCAAGGAGAAGACAATGGCTCGGCAGGAGGGATTCCCGCATCAACACTGTCTGTGTTGATGGAGGAATCAAGGAAATTTCTTTCCTGCAGCCCATGGTTGCAAGAAAGAAATTTGCTCTGTGTATGGCCAGCCTTACCCTTGTTGGCAGCCTAGTGCCTAAGGGGGTCAGCGAGGGGTCCTACTTCATCAGGAAAGGATCAGAGACACATCCTAAGTGCATATTTTTTTTGTGTGTTCACATGCATTTCTTTTGGTTCACATAACGGTGTTTAGATTTTGCGCTCCCACCGCAGGTTTAAAAAAAATATTAATTTAATTATTTGAATAAATTTGTTTAAAAATTAGGGGAGGTTCTGATCCGATGAACCATTTGGTCCACCACTCTTTTATGTTTCTGAGTTTCTATTTGACAACATTAGTACATACATATACCGTATTAGAAATAATTGGCAGTTTTTTTGTTCCCCTGATAGCAGCCATCACATCCAGCTGCCACCTATCTAAATTAAGAAAGGACGGGCTGTCATTGTGTTCTTACTCATTATGCAAATACAAACACTAACGTGTGAACCACCAGTGGTCTCTCTGCTGCAAAAGAAAAGAGCCAAAACATCGGGCCCATCAATGTTCCAGAACATGGAAGACGTCACAGTGCCAGCAATGATAAAATGATTTATCACAAATAAAACACTACGTTCATACTTTGTTTTTGTTGTTTGTTAAAGGATAAGTCCACTTTAAAATTTCACTGGCTTTTTATGGTATCTGCATCAGAGCTACCAGTGCCAGGGCAAGGTCATCCAGTGCCCAGGGAAAAGATGCCAAACTGCGCCCTACCCCGATGATGTGCAAGCTTAGCGGATCCTACTCCCGGCGGCCACTCGCTTGTCAAAATCACTGACACTGTCACTACTCCTGTCAGCCTTGTAACAGAAGGTAAGGCACACACCCCATACCTATAGTACACCACTGCACCCAGGGCAGCCTGTCCCTCCGGCCCACCCCTTGTCCCGGCCCTGAGAGCTACAACCACCTGCAATGGCCATTAGGAGGGATACCACTTGTCCAGCTCATCAAAATATTACTCTTTAAAAAACTGTATCTTCCTTAGTCCTGGTTCACACTGATGTGGTGCTGCACAGCAAATTATGTGCATTTCCTGCACCGCATCGCAATCGTATTCTGCGATCTGTTGCAGAGGTCATTTAAAAGTTAATGACACCCCAAAAGCAGATCCTAAATGCAGTGCGTTGGCATGAACTGGATTAGGTGGATATAAACACTCATGCAATCCGATTCCAGTGCAGCTAAAGAAAAGGTGCCTGCACCTTTTTGATGCAGATGCGGAGCGATTCGAGCCATCAAAAATGATCGGGCTCAAATCGCACCACTCAGAATCACATGTGATTTGCACAGGAATGAGGTGCGAATCCTGTGCAGTTCACATGCGGTTCCCAGTGTGGACCTAGGCTTAAAGGGACTGCAAAGGGACATCATGGGGTCCTGCTGAAGTGCAATAAAGCACAACACATTTATTTTCTTATTTATTTAGTGCTAATATATTGTGTATAGGCTTACAGGTCTCATATACCATTCGCATCAGTCCCTGTCTCCACATATAATAGCCATACATGGAGGAATCATTACAACACCAAACAGTGAAGAAGCAGGAATCTGCATTGCCGGGTATTGTATTCTGACAGGCACAGCACCTGCAGCTGCCTGAATATCTGATAGGACACAATCACTGCTTGGCTGACTTTGTTTTACCCATTTTTTTTTTTAAACAAGCCGATGCTGACAGGACCACCCACAGCTCGAATTTTGTCTGATTCAGCCATCTATGGCCAGTTTTATGTCCCTACTACTATAACACACACATGCCTGAAGCAATTGTCAGAGGAAGCTGTTTAGGCTCCATTCACACGTGTGCAACTTGTCATGCAACTTTGGACATCAAAGTAACATGATAAGTCGTTCCCCAGGTTTTCCAATGATAACCATTCCTATATGTGCGACTTAAAGTCGCAGCGACGTCAAAGTAGTTCATGCACTACTTTGGTCTGACTTTCAAGCAACTTTAGGGCCATAGACTTCAATGTTAACCCTCAAAGTTGCATGAAAGTTGTCCCTTAATATTATACAATGCAACAGTTGTGCAACAGTTGTCCATTATCACTGGTCAAAGCCAAAGTTGTATCCAGGTTGCACCCATCCAAAGTTACCTCAAAGTTGTATCAAAGTTGCACTCTAAAGTCGGCGCAACTTTGGAGTTGTACAAGTGTGAATGGAGCCTTAGCTACCAGTATGTTTTTTAGGAAAACTGAAAAAACGTTCAAACTCCATACAGCTGTTACTGGCAGAATTTGAACCCAGGATCTAAAGCAGCAAGACAAGTGTGCAAACCACTAAGACACAGAAAGTGTTCTGGAACAGTTGTATATCCATCACTGTTGCAATTGATTTCATTATGTATGTATAAAAATCTTTATGCTGACATCTAGTGTCAATTCAGCGTAACTACAACTTGTTATTACTGTATTTCTAAAGTGGTACAATCCAGTTTACCTGTATTTGGGGGATAGTTGGTTTAGTCCTTAAATAGATCCCCTCCATTCATGTTCATGTTCCCTTCAGTTAGTAAATAGGCTACACACAAGGCTTATGCCCTGTACACACGGTCGGACTTTGTTTGGACATTCCGACAACAAAATCCTAGGATTTTTTCCGACGGATGTTGGCTCAAACTTGTCTTGCATACACACAGTCACACAAAGTTGTCGGAAAATCCGATCATTCTGAACGCGGTGACGTAAGACACGTACGTCGGGACTATAAACGGGGCAGTGGCCAATAGCTTTCATCTCTTTATTTATTCTGAGCATGCGTGGCACTTTGTGCATCGTATTTGTGTACACACAATCGGAATTTCTGACAACGGATTTTGTTGTCGGAAAATTTTATATCCTGCTCTCAAACTTTGTGTGTCGGAAGATCCGATGGAAAATGTGTGATGGAGCCTACACACGGTCCGAATTTCCGACAACAAGGTCCTATCACACATTTTCCGTTGGAAAATCCGGCGTTAGAAGTTTATTGTCACTTTACATTTTGATTTCACCCCTGAACATCTCTCTCATGTATTGCATTTTAAGACGTAAAAATACTGTACATTTGGGGGCGTGGCCTGGACGGGAACCGAGATGGCTGCTTAAACAGGAGGCTCCCGCACTTGGAGGACGACAAACGCCTTAATTGGGGCTTAAAAACCACTTGCCCATGATCAGAAAGCCCAACAGAAGCACCTCGACACCCCGCATACAAAAAGATCCAGGCACGCAGATCAGCGGTAATATCCCGGAGATATTTCGAACCAGACAAGCGGCGCAACTCGAGGCCTCTCAGGCCACGCAGGCCTCACACACTCTACAGGCCTCATCCCCAGACTCAATTAGGAGCAGCATGGACCCGCTTATGGATGAAGACGGCCCCGGAGCTCCTCTCCCAAGCTTACTTGACCTCCAAAGGGACCTCCAAAGAGTCGCCCTTGACATCAAACACAGCATGATGTCGGCGATCTCAGACCTTAAGGCGGACATTCACTCCATGAACGACCGAATCGCAGAGGTGGAGGAAAACGCTCGCACACAAGCCACCGCTATCAGGCAAGTACAGAAAACATACGATTCACATCTACCACATTTATTTGAGCTCCATAGACAGGTGGAAGACCTGGATAATAGGGGGCGCAGACATAACGTGAGGGTGAGGGGGGTCCCGGAAGGAGTAGACCAGGCCGCACTGCAACACACAGTCTGCTCTATCTTTAATGATTTACTAGGCCGGCCAGCAGACTCTCCCATAGAAATGGAACGCATACATCGTGCTTTAAGACCCCCTCCCCGCGATAATGAACCACCCAGGGACATTGTCTGTTGCATTGTCAACTTCCCCTTGAAAGAGGAGATTCTTAAAAAAGCAAGAGACAGAGGCCGCATATTACTAAATGGTACTGAAGTAAAATTGTTTCAGGATTTATCTCAAATCACTCTACAAAACAGGCGCACCTTGCGCCCCCTGCTGGAAGTTCTTCGCACGCACAACATTCAATATAGATGGAAGTTTCCGTTCTGCCTGTCAGCATCCACTAGGGGTCGCACAGCTTTTCTCCGAACTCCGGAAGATTTACCCACCTTTTGCGAACAAATGGACATTCCTCAGATGGACATACCCGAGTGGTACTTTTTCTACTTCCCTACGGATCCGTGGAGACCAGTTGCATACAACTCATCACCCAAGGCCCAAAGGCAACGCTCCAGACGACGCAGACTGGACCCTACCTCACCGGGAGACCGCCAATCCCGCCGAGACCTCCCAGCCCGCAGCCCAGACCTGGCAGATGCTCCCCGTCAGAACTATTAGAGGGCATTGCTCTCTTATACTCTAACCATACTGTCTTTACGCAGTAACTCTTGTTTTGTTTTTTTTTGTTTTTTTTTTCTTTTTATTTTCTCCCTCCCTATGTTTTTTCTCCCCCTGTTCATGTAGCCGACGGTGCAAGGACTAGCATTGGAAGCTCTCCGCCCAGAAAAGAGACGCATACACATGACCCATGCAGAAGTCCCAACACCTCATCTGGACTTGTGAGTAGCACTCTAACCAGAAGATGCCGATCTATTCTCCTACACACTCACATCCCTAATACCGTTACCAGTTTGACACCTACCTTGGTGGTAACAATAGCTCTCCAAACGGACCGTTCTCTCTTGCCCACAATCAAAGGCTGTAATTTTATTCTTGGTTATGTTATATTTGTTTTGCATATTTTAAATGGTTAAGACTTTACTTAAATGTCAATTGGGTTGGGGTCTGGATCCTTAAACTCTCGGGGCCTAATCAATCTAATGTCAGCGCGGCCTATATTCGCCAGTTATGCTGTCAATTTTTCCCCACAACAGTATCTTATACCCCACCCATAGCTTTTCCACTTGTACCAAGCTCTTTACAACCACACTCTACCATTAGCAGGTAAGGAAGTGATGCCATCCCATCCCATTAACAGTAAATCCTTACTAATACTACTTCTCCTTTAACTCTCCATTGACCACGCTTGTTCTTGAACCCGGAGCGGAGATCCAGACTCCCACACTGACAGGCTTGTGTCCAAAGGGGGGGGGGGCAGAGAATACAAAATACAGAGAAAATGCTAGGAAAACTCAGTTACTGTAAAACACAGAAGACTATGTGTAACAGTTTTTCTTGCCTCCCCTAGTAGATAAGCCCCCCAGGAGTCAGACTACCTTAGGTTGTTGTTTTCGCATACCTTATACATGTTTATTATGTTTTATAAGGGGAGCGTATGGTTCCTTTCCACCTACACATTGCTTCCCATAATTATAGCTAATTGCACACATTTCTGTGCCCCTAATCACTATTATTTAGCATAATTCGTCCTCCACAGTGCCGCAGCACTCATTCCTACCACAGCTCGTATACCCCACACAGCTGTCCATACGGACTAGAGCTACTCTACCGGACATCCCTCTCTTAGGTGGATAGGCAAGCCTTCGCCCACCTCCGGTACATCCTTTTTACGTACCAACTGTTCTCTTTGAGGTACGTTCCCTAATTCCCCGGAATCTAAGTCTACCTACTTCACCTCTCCTTTCCCCAATCGTTTACTCCCCTCCCTTCCCCCCTCCTACCCCCTCCTTTCTCTGTCCTCTCGTTCCCTCCTTACCCTACTATCTCTACTTTGTCTAACCCTTCTTGCCTTCCCTACACCCTCTTTCTATCATATCTATTCTGTGGGGCGGGGGCCGCTCCTCCTTCCTCCCCTTCAGCCTCCAAATTCCCACAGTTCCATTCTGCAGCTCGCGTACAAGACACGACACCGATTAGCTCAACTTAACACCCTTTGATCTCTTGGATACCCACAATGTCGAGGGGAGCCGCAAACTCTACACAACAACGTACACTCAAATGCCTATCACTAAATGTAAAAGGCTTAAATATTCCAGAAAAAAGGTCGCAAGTATTATCAGCACTGACTAAACACAAAGCCCATTTCCTCTTATTACAGGAAACACACTTCTGTGCAAAACATGTCCCCAAACTGTCGAATCATATATATAAACACACAATCCACTCTACGAGCCCAACGTCGAAAACAAAAGGAACATCCATCCTTATATCCAAACACGCTGACTTTCAACTGAAAGACTCCTTGATTGATCAAGAGGGTAGATACATTTTTATCAAAGGCACATATGCATCAAAACCAATCACCATTGCAAATGTGTACTGCCCAAATGAGCATCAAGTAACTTTCTTTAGACGAATCTGTGACCTTCTTTCCACATTTCAGGAGGGTATAGTGCTTCTGGGTGGTGATTTCAATGTCCCACTAAACCCAACATTAGATTCTTCCACGGGGACTTCTGTACTCCCCTATCGGGCATTACGTCAAATTAAACTCCAATTACAGAACTTGACACTCCACGACTCATGGCGCACCATGCACCCGACTGACAAAGATTATACATTCTTCTCTTCCCCTCACCAAAAATACTCAAGAATTGACTACATCTTTCTATCCCAAACAGACTTAACACTTCTTTCCCATGCCACAATAGAACCTATGTTCCTTTCAGACCACCATCCCATCACAATCACTTTAACGTTCCCAGACTACAATACCAGAACCAAGACCTGGAGACTGAACCCTTCCCTCCTTAAAGACCCTGAAGTAGTAAGACAAATAAACACCCGACTCCAACAGTACTTTCAAGAAAACTCCTCCCCAGATATAACCCCGGTCACTCTTTGGGAAGCCCACAAATGTGTCATTAGGGGGAAACTCATAGCCCTAGCAACAAAAGAGAAAAAAAGACGACAGGCCCACATTACATCCCTCCTTGAAACCATTAACAGACTTGAAAAAATTCACAAACAATCTTCCTCTCACTCCACACTACAGGACCTCCTTTATGCTAGATCCACTTTATTGGAGGAACTAGGGAAACGCACCAGACGACAATATGTGCTCAGACAAAAAGTATTCTATGAACATGGTAACAAAAGTGGAAGATTGCTTGCACGCACTATACAAAATGCCAAGACCTCTTCCATAATTCATCACCTTCGTACCGAGGGGGGGGCAGTGCTCTCAAAAAATGAGGACATAGCAGCCCATTTTGAAAGCTTTTATGCTAAACTATATAACCTGCCATCTCATAACACAGACTCCCCCAGCGCCTCACTTCGTCAGGCTCAAATACGTGGTTTCCTAACCCAATACTGTCCTAAACCGATAACTCCACAACAGGCCGCTACCCTAGAATGCCCGTTGACCACAGAGGAGCTGTGTTTGGCGATAAAACAAATGAAAGTAGGCAAGAGCCCAGGCCCTGATGGCCTTTCACTAATTTACTACAAAAGCTTCCTAGAAAATCTTTCACCACAAATGCTCAATGCCTTCAATTCCCTGTCGGACCCCTCTACCCCATCAGGCAACCTACTTGAAGCACATATAGCTGTCATACCGAAAGCAGATAAAGATCCATCCCTAGCGCCCAATTACAGACCCATTTCATTACTCAACGTAGATATCAAACTATATGCAAAAATGTTAGCAAATAGATTACTGCCCCTAATTCCTGGCCTGATCTCAGCAGACCAAGTGGGTTTTGTCCCCGGGAGGGAAGCCAGAGAGAATACCATCCGCACCTTAAACATACACCATTGGCTTTCTTCCTCGGAAGCAAGGGGGTTCCTGTTATCACTCGATGCCGAGAAGGCGTTTGACAGGGTGGCCTGGGACTATATGCGGGAGGTGCTGAAGGGCATTGGATTACTACCACGCATGTGTAAATACATCAACGCTTTATATGACAATCCCTCGGCAAGAGTCAAAGCAAACGGCCTCCTGTCAAACGCCTTCCCAATAACCAATGGCACTCGTCAGGGATGCCCCCTATCCCCTCTCATTTTTATCTTAACCTTAGAACCCCTTTTGAATAGACTGAGAGCGAATACGGACATTCAAGGAATAACTATAAATCGGAGGGAATTTAAGGTAGCCGCTTTCGCAGACGATATCCTGCTAACACTCCAATCACCTCATATATCTCTACCTAACCTGCTGAAAGATATCAACCATTTTGGGGTCTTATCAAATTAAGATAAATTATCCTAAATCACACGCCCTAAACATATCCCTCTCCTCACAGGTGGTCACTCACTGCCAAGAATCCTTTCCCTTTAAGTGGGAAGGCGCTGCCATTACTTACTTAGGCATCCAAATTACTAGAAGTCTTGCAGACCTATATAACCAGAATTTCCTTCATGCCCTTTCAAAAATTCAGATGGAATTAAAGGAGTGGGCCACCCTTAACGTATCATGGTTTGGACGCTCAGCCCTGATCAAAATGATCATCCTCCCTCGCCTCTTGTACTTAATGCAGACCATTCCAATACATTTACCCCCTGCATTCTTCTATTCATACAAAAAGGCTTGTACGACCTTTATTTGGAAAAACAACCCTCCAAGAATTAAATACTCAAGTCTGACCTGCAGCAAGGTCAAGGGTGGGATTGCACTTCCAGATCTCCACAAGTATTACATGGCCTGCCACTTAACTAGAGTAGTTGATTGGTGTTCCAACAGAACAGGGAAACCCTGGGTGATTCTGGAGAACTCTCTCATACCCGGCCATCTACATAACCTCCCCTGGCTCTCACCCAAACATTGGACACAATCAATCAAGAAACACCCTTTTATCTACCCGTCACTACTCGCTTTTACTTCTGCTATAACAACCTCTCAACTATCTTCACGACCGGGACCTTTGACCTCCCTGAGGGGAAATCCGGACTTCTCCCCGGGGACATCAGATACATTCTTAAAACAAGAATGGCCATACGAAGAAGTCCAAGCGTACCACTTCTTCCATACAGGCCGACTACGATCATATGATAATCTCAGATCCATATCTCTCACAAAAGACTTCCCTTTTTGGACATATAGACAGCTGACACACTTTCTTTCCTCTACAACTCCCAACAATACATGGTCGAGAAAACTAACTTCATTTGAAATCCTATGTTCCCAGAATACACCCCAAAGACACCTTATATCCACCATATACTCTCTTCTCCAAGAAACGCCACACCACTCACAAACTGAAAACCTTCACTCTTCCTGGAATAAAGACCTACACATAGACCTCACTGAGGAGGATTGGGAAACCATTCATGTCCACACTCACAAAGGCTCACTAAATGTTGCTATCCAAGAGAATGGATATAAAATACTCACCAAGTGGTACAGAACACCGTCCCGCTTACATAAATTCTTACCCTCAATTCCAAATACGTGCTGGAGGTGCAATAAAGAAGAGGGCACTATGATCCACATATGGTGGGAATGCCCGATCCTTCGGGTTTTCTGGAGGGAGGTTCACGACATAATACAACGAGTCACAACCTACACCCTGGATTTTGGACCAGCACAATATCTCCTCCATCATACAACCCTACCTAAAGGATCTTATCACAGATCACTGGCCATGCATATGGTAAATGCAGCCAGATTATGCATTCCTGTAAAATGGCGATCAACCAAACCCCCGACAGTCAGGGAATGGTTGACAAAGATTGCTAAGATAGAGGAGATGGAGGAATTGATCTATACCTCACAAGATCGCATACAAAAATTCACCAACTTATGGGCTTGCTGGACACATTTCAAAAGCACTGACTGCTATAGGTCGTACTTCCCAATATAATTCTTTCCCTCTTTTAAGAAACGAGAAAGATTTCGGAAGCTCCTTTTGGCAGAGTGGACCAGCTGGGGAGGAGGGGCGGCCCCCTACCCCTACCCCCCCTTCTTTACCCTATGCTCTACGTATATCCCTCTTCTCTGTTTCTCCTCTTTTTCCCTCTCCCCCTACTGTTTCTCCCTACCCCCACACCTTCCCACCCCAAATCTCTCCATCACCCCCATTCCCCCCCAAGGTCTATATCCCGCCTACCTATACCTTTATATAACCCCCTTACAACATCAAATTGTATTAACTTTACACAGTTTAAAACCTAATAGAGACAGACCTTCCCGTTTCAGTTCCACACAAGTTTCATGCTCCTACATACTTCGTGACTGAGCCTGATGAAAATGGCCCACACAAAGTACTCCTGTTTCCTATAATACTTGTATACAGAAAATGTCTCATAGTAACATATTCAGCTAGTTCCTCCTTTATACACTTTAATTAACCTACCATATACTTGTGTTCCCCATGACTTTAATGACATGAACATTTACTGTAACATTATTATATATAATGTCATGGAGCATTTCTCAAAATCTGTTCATCTGTTTGTACATGTAATTGTGCTTTTTTTGCTCAATAAAATCTTTTTTGTGGAAAAAAAAAAAATACTGTACATTTGGTTAAAGTGTTGTGTCTTATTGGAGAGTTCAGCTGTCTGTGGAGGACTCCTCTGATGTGCAACACTGTACATTTTTTTCACACAAATAGAGCTTTCTTTCGGTGGTTTTTAATCACCACTGGGTTTTTTTAATGTTTGCTAAAAAGACCAAAAAAAAATTTTGAAAAAAAAAAAAAACAAACATTTTTCATAGTTTGTTATAAAATTTTGCAAACAGGTAATTTTTCTCTTTCATTGATGTGCGCGGATGAGGCGGCACTGGAGGGCACTGATAGGCTGCACTGATAGGCACTGGTGGGCACTAATCAGGAGGCACTGATCAGAAGGCACTGATGAGCACTGATAGGTGGCACTGATGATGAGGCACTGTTGGGCACTGATTGGCAGTACTGATGAGCACTCTGGTGGGCACTGATTAGCAGCACTGGTGGGCAATGTTGGGACCGATGTCCCTTTTACAGATGCCATTTATTTTTTTTATTTATTTTTTTCTCAGGCTGTCAGCTTGAGGTGGAAAAAAGCCGATAAACGGCTTCTGTTTACATTGTGTGGTCAGCTGTCATTGGCTGACCACATCCGTGGTAAGGGGCCGCCGTGATTGGCTCTTTACCCCAATCTGTGATCAGCCGAGTCCGAAGGACTCAGTGATCACAGAGTGCACAGCCCGTGCACCGCAGAGGCGCACGGGCAGTATGAACGTGGGAGGGCATCCATGGATATAACGAATGAGCACGAATGAGCTCATGATCCCGGCATTTTTAAGCCCACGCTGTAGCCGTCTTACAGCTATAGCGCGGGTGAGAATAGGTAAAGAGTGTTTTTTTCCCACTGACAAATAATGAATTGGTTTTAGCAGGGGTTACCCATCACCTAAAAAGAATTTCAAGGGTTCCACTGGGGTTAAAAGGGTTGAGAAAGGCTGCCATAGGTTAAAGAAGAGCCACAAACATGATCTATTAACCACAAGAGAAGAACTGCTAGCTCTGTAAAATATAACATAGTGACTGTTTTGTTTTAGTTTCTAAAACTCTGAGTGGTGGTTCACGCTGGAATCGCACAGGAATGAGGTCAGCGTTGAATAAGTGTCCTGTGTTACCATCGTGCTGTTGGGCCAGACGCCGGCACCATAGCAACAAATTGGCTGTTATGGTGCTGGCGGCTGGCCTGCCTTCACCATGGACAAGCATAACGCAAATATGGGACAAGTTGGTGCCGGCTGGCTAAAATCTTATAGTGGGCTGGATGTGGCTTCTCGGGTTTGGGGACCCCTGACCAAGCTTAACACATAGACAATGGTAATGGTAAGAACACTTTTTGTTAAAAGGGTAAGGAAAGGCAGTCTGTGGCATTAGAATGCATTAAGGTAAAAAAAACCTTCAGCCTTGTCAGTTATCTGATCTCAGTAAGATTAAAGTGGTGTTCCGGCCAAAATTATACTTTTTAAATAAAATTACCCACATAATACACAAGCTTAATGTATTCTAGTAAAGTTAGTCTGTAAACTAAGGTCTGTTTTGTTTGTTTATAGCAGTAGTTTGTTATTTTATAAACTTACAGCAGGCCGTGGCCATCTTAAGTGTGGGCATCTGAAGCCAGACTGTATTTCTTCCTGGATCTCAATCTTGCAGATCTCGCACATGCTCAGTGCAGCACAAGCAGTGTAATAGGTTTCAGGTCAGGTTTCCATAGCAAAGGCAGTGTCAGAGGAAGTTGCCACCCCTTCCCAGAAGGCATTGCAAACAGGAAATGATGCAATGAGCCACGGCTAGGGAGGAGGAAGTGAAAAATGAATACAGCAAATATACAGTAGGTGCTGAGAAATTTTTTTTTAAAATATCCAATTTGTTTGCAGTGCACAGTTTAGTGAGGGATGCTGAAGAGTTGTAAAAGTGGGTGGAACTCCACTTTAAATAAAGGATAATATGTATCTCATCTCTGTAATGAATAAGGCTGTCTGCCAACCATACACCATCAGTAGCTCCATCTATGACCAGTCCTCTCCTGTCTGGTAGGGTAGTTGGGATCTGTTGTTTTCTTGCACGTGCCTCCCATCCTCTTTGCTATCCATGTCTGGTCCCTGCGTTTGTCCTGCTAAACAAATTAAATGAGCAAGTGTCATCCAAGGCAAGAAAATAGAAGACACAGATACAGAACATTATCAAGGATGCAATTAAACAATTATAATAGTAATTATATCTGAATAGATGTGCAGTGTGTGACGTCTACACTATTTTCTCCTGAACACATGAAATAATCTCTTTTTTTAAACAACCCTTTCCATTTGTGACATTTTAAAACCCAGTTATAGTCACAGAGCTTGAGATTCAGTCAGATAGACAAGCTCCATTTTTTGTAGTCTGACCTCTACTTTCCTGTTACAGTAGCTCTGTGGGGTATCTAAATAGGACTGTGCAGTGCAACAAGCGCCAGTTACACCCAGTGCACTCTGATATCAGCACCTAATAAGTGATTGAGTCAGACACGCCCACTCTTTTCAACAATACAGGTCTGTGTGTGGACACGTGCTGAGAGGTGTGGCTATTACTCAGCTCTGGCAGCACAGAGCACTGCAGTGTAAGGAAAGAAAGTACAATTTTACAAAGCCAAAAAAAAAATGTATTTTAAAGCATTTCCTAAGATGTGGGTGTGCAGGACTATACAGGGAAAAAAATGAGACTTTGATGGAGCTTTTAAAACTTGCAGGCTTCCCAGAAAGTCATAGTTACATAGTAGGTGAGGTAAAAAAAAAAAAGGAACAAGTCCATCAAGTCCAACCTATGTGTGTGATTATGTGTCAGTATTACATTGTATATCCCTGTATGTTGCGGTCGTTCAGGTGCTTGTCTAATAGTTTCTTGAAACTATCAATGTCCTCCGCTGAGACCACCGCCTGTGGAAGTCCACAAAGTTCTTGTAGTCTCTACTTTATTGCAGGAGATTGCATGTTGACCATCACATCACACACTCACTCGGTAGTAGTAATAGCCATACACCTATATACTGTACATCTAGGAAAACATACCAACACCTACAGCACACACACACATACAGTAATCTCCCTCTACCCCTTTTCTGTTATTCACATTATCCAAAGATGCTGAGGACAGATAGGAGAACTAACTACTGCATACAAAGCCATCCACACCTCTGCCCTGAGCTGCATCACCAACATCATCTCAAAATATCTCCCAAATCGTCCTCTATGCTCCTCCCAAGACCTGCTGCATTCTAATTCCCTCATCATCTCCTCCTATGCTAACCCCCAGGACTTCTCCAGAGCCTCTCCCATCCTCTAGAAATCCGAACCTCATTCTGTACAGTTATCTCCTACTTTGTCCACCTTTAGTGATCCTTAAAAACTCATCTCTTTGGGGAGGCCTATCCAACCTCCACCTAGTAAACCAAACTTTTTCTTTCCCCATCAGCTCTTCCATCACATTTATTACCTTTTGTATAACTTGACCCTCAATATTAGGCCGCATTCACCCCATATGAGAACGCACACAGAAACGCACAGAAACCCATGTTTACGCTCGTGTTCACAGAACGTCTGAAGAACAAGTGATTATCATGCGTCGTGCTTGCAGTGCCATTAATTCTCATTGGCACCCCAAACGCAGCCAGCAGATGCATTTTTGCACATGACAAACATGCCACAAATGTAATGGTAAAAAAAACACACAAAGCTCTTTGCCTGAAAAGGTGCAGGATCTTCTTTGGCACATTCGTCAAGCATAGGGCAGCCCCTTCAAGTGAATGGGCTGCACTATGCATGTTGCGCAAAAATAAAAAATGTGCGTAAAAACACACGTTCCCGCTACACTAGCATAGTTGCCAACATTGTAAAAAAAAAATGTGGGACACTTTTGTGGCTGTAGGCGGAGCTGTCCAATAATTAGGGGGCGGGGCATTCGTCAGCAGGCGTGACCTGGCAAAAACAGACAAGTGCGGCGCGCTTCGCGCGCCGCGCCCAAAAATGGGCGTGGTTAACGCGAAATTGTGGGCGTGGCTTAAATGGGCGTGGCTCTAGAGGGTGTGGTTAGAGTCTGAAATGAATGAGGGATGGAGAGGGGGAGAGAGGGGGAGAGAGGGGGAGAGAGAGGGAAATGACGGGACAGCAGCCCCAGATCCTACACAATAGAAATATGTGTATTCTAGAAAGTTTAACAATCAGCAGATAAAGATACTCCAAACACCTGGTGTTAATGCTTCAATCATCCCGGCACCATGGTTGTTATGGTGTCAGGATGATTGAAGCGCATTATTTCTATTATTACATTGTAATATAAAATGAAATCATTCAACTCACCATAATGCAGAATCAGTGGGATCCCTGAGCGTGTCACCAGCCACGTCGCCTGCCACCAGCCGTCCGTCCTTGCTTCAGATGTCCGAGCAGAGTCCGTTCTTGCATCAGGTGCCCCCAGCAGAGCCCCCCTCACACCAGGAGTCCCCGGCGGAGCCCCCCCTCACATCAGGAGTCCCCGGCGGAGCCCCCCCTCACATCAGGAGTCCCCGGCGGAGCCCCCCTCACACCAGGAGTCCCCGGCAGAGCCCCCCTCACATCAGGAGTCCCCGGCGGAGCCCCCCCTCACACCAGGTGCCCCCAGCAGAGCCCCCCTCACACCAGGAGTCCCCGGCGGAGCCCCCCCTCACATCAGGAGTCCCCGGCGGAGCCCCCCCTCACATCAGGAGTCCCCGGCGGAGCCCCCCTCACACCAGGAGTCCCCGGCAGAGCCCCCCTCACATCAGGAGTCCCCGGCGGAGCCCCCCCTCACACCAGGTGCCCCCAGCAGAGCCCCCCTCACACCAGGAGTCCCCGGCGGAGCCCCCCCTCACATCAGGAGTCCCCGGCGGAGCCCCCCCTCACATCAGGAGTCCCCGGCGGAGCCCCCCCTCACACCAGGAGTCCCCGGCAGAGCCCCCCTCACACCAGGAGTCCCCGGCGGAGCCCCCCCTCACATCAGGAGTCCCCGGCGGAGCCCCCCTCACACCAGGTGCCCCCAGCAGAGCCCCCCTCACACCAGGAGTCCCCGGCGGAGCCCCCCTCACATCAGGAGTCCCCGGCGGAGCCCCCCCTCACATCAGGAGTCCCCGGCGGAGCCCCCCCTCACACCAGGAGTCCCCGGCGGAGCCCCCCCTCACACCAGGAGTCCCCGGCGGAGCTCCCCCTCACATCAGGAGTCCCCAAGGGAGCCCCCCTCACACCAGGAGTCCCCAGCGGAGCTCCCCCTCACATCAGGTGTCCCCGGCGGAGCTCCCCCTCACATCAGGTGTCCCCGGCGGAGCCCCCCCTCACATCAGGTGTCCCCGGCGGAGCCCCCCTCACACCAGGAGTCCCCGGCGGAGCTCCCCCTCACATCAGGTGTCCCCGGCGGAGCCCCCCTCACATCAGGTGTCCCCGGCGGAGCCCCCCTCACATCAGGTGTCCCCGGCGGAGCCCCCCTCACATCAGGTGTCCCCGGCGGAGCCCCCCTCACACCAGGAGTCCCCGGCGGAGCCCTCCCTCACATCAGGTGTCCCCAGTGCCCCCCCCCTCACATCAGGTGTCCCCAGTGCCCCCCCCCACTCACATCAGGTGTCCCCAGTGCCCCCCCCCACTCACATCAGGTGTCCCCAGTGCCCCCCCCCACTCACATCAGGTGTCCCCAGTGCCCCCCCCACTCACATCAGGTGTCCCCAGTGCCCCCCCCACTCACATCAGGTGTCCCCAGTGCCCCCCCCACTCACATCAGGTGTCCCCAGTGCCCCCCCCCACTCACATCAGGTGTCCCCAGTGCCCCCCCCACTCACATCAGGTGTCCCCAGTGCCCCCCCCCACTCACATCGTGTCCCACAGCGGTGCGCGCGCTCAGCCCCCACCTAGAACCCCCGCCCCTTTCCATATCAGACTGGCAGCGGGGCGGGGGGTAGGCGGGCCGAGGCGGAGCGGGGCGGGCCGAGGCGGAGCGGGGCAGGGGGTGGGCGGCGACACAGAAGCTTCGTCTAGCCTCCCCCCAGCCGTCTTCCTGAACTTCAACAAAATGGTGGCCGGCGGAGACAATGTCTCCGCCGGCCGCCGACCTCTAGCGGCGGCGGCGGCGGTTTCAAAAACCGGAACCGAATTTTTCGGGACATTTCCCGGGACACCACAAATCCGGGAATGAAGTCCAAGTCCCAGGAATGTCCCGGGAAATTCGGGACAGTTGGCAGCTATGCACTAGGTGTAAATAGGGCCTCAGCTCTCCTCAGCATGGCCCTCCCTACCTTCTTGTATTGGATTGTGACTGTACTCTCTCCATTTATTTTGTAAATTGCTGTTAAAAAGGATAGCAAAATAAGAATCTTTAATAATAATAATAGTTATGCTAGTCAAACCCCCCACCCCCCTACACCCGTTTTCATAATCTGTGTCATAGGCGCGTGCACAGGGTGTGCCAGGTGTGCCTGGGCACACCCTACTCACCTCATGCTGTGCCGATTTCCCCTTCTTCCCACCTGCATTGCTGCCAGCTTCCCTCCTCTCCTGTCAGCTGCTATGGGGGATGTTTCAGGATGGAGAGCGGGGGAAGGAGCCAGTAAATATTTCATTTATCATCCCCTTTCTTTTGTGAGTAAACACATTGAGTGATCTGTACTGATCACTCCTGTGTTCATTCTTAACTGAAGCATTGTGGGCTATGTTTACTATGCTTCAGTTTGTGAATGAACAGGAAGCCACTCAGCACAACTCTTCTCATTCATTCACTGTCCAGTGCAGCTGAGGCTGCAGAGAAAGGGATCTCTGTCCTCAGTCCCTTTCTCTGTCTCAAAAGGGGTCTGTTTAGACTCTTGATATTTCACCAAAGCCCCCCAACAAGGCTGCTAAAAAAAATAAATAATGAAAAATAATATTGTCAAAAATAATAAAAATAAACTACTGACACCAATCTCTGCTCTACTGACACTGTCCACTGCTCTGCTCATATACACGCATGTGTGTTTGTGCTCTGGGGTGCACACCCTAATGCAATAGACTGCGCACACCAATGATCTGTGTCATGTGTACATACTCATAGACACCAGAGCTTTTTTTTAGTACAGTAGAAGGCTGCAATGCGTGGCAGCTTTTTATTTTTCTCTGGTGAAAGCATTGTTATTGTGACCTAAAGTGAGGATAGCAATAAGGCCCCTTTCACACTGGGGCGGTGGGGGCGTCGGCGGTAAAACAGCGCTATTTTTAGCGCTGTTTTACCGTCGTTTTTGCGGCTGTATTCGGCCGCTAGCGGTGCGGTTTTAACCCCCGCTGGCGGACGAAAAAGGGTTAAACCCGCTCGTACAGCGCGGCTATAGCCGCGGTATTACCGCGGTATAGCCGCGCTGTCCCATTGATTTCAATGGGCAGGAGCGGTTTAGGAGCGGTGAACACACCACTCCTTCACCGCTGAACAAACAGCGGAGGCTGTTTAGGGGCGGTTTGCAGGCGGTATTTTTAGCGCAATAACGCCTGCAAACCGCCCCAGTGTGAAAGGGGCCTTAGAATCCAACAGGGGTTCTAACCCTTCCTCACTCGACCCAACACCAAAAGAAAGGTTTTAATGTGCCTACACTTTAGGATTTTAGGTAACAATGCAGTTTACAGATTTCCCACAGTCAGTAGCGTTTTTCATTGTGAGGGAAGGCTCCCCATAAAATGCCCAGCACAGCCTTTAGCCTATCTAATCCGGGCACTCCAGCAACAATAGCACCATGCTCCCTCCCTTGTTATCCTGATCTCGCTGCATCAAGAGGGATTTGGAAAGCAAAACAAGTTTTTCCAGGGAAAGAATCACCGAAAACAAGAGGAAATGAGCAAAGAGAAGAGAGGAAAGCTGCATAATCCAGACTAAGACATGTACCAGAACATGATTTGCCAGTTCCTGGAAAGATTAGAATGCTTCAATCTACTAACATTTTTTTGTAGTTTTGAATAGCACAGGGAATGGCTAAAGTAGAACTTCAGTTACTTTTTTCATTTTTAACCACTTAAGGACCGAGCCTCTTTTTTGAGATTTGTCGTTTACAAGTTAAAAACATTTTTTTTTTGCTAGAAAATTACTTAGAACCCCCAAACATTATACATTTTTTTTTCTAAGACCCTAGAGAATAAAATGGCGGTTGTTGCAATACTTTGTCATACCATATTTGCGCAGCGGTCTTACAAGCGCACTTTATTTTGAAAGAATACAATTTTGAATTAAAAAATAAGACAACAGTAAAGTTAGCCCAATTTTTTTTTTATATTGTTAAAAATAATGTTACGCCAAGTAAATTGATACCCAACATGTCACGCTTCAAAATTGCGCCCGCTCGCGGAATGGCGACAAACTTTTACCCTTAAAAATCTCCATAGGCAACGTTTAAAAAAATTCTACAGGTTGCATGTTTCTGAGTTACAGAGAAGGTCTAGGTCTGGAATTATTCCTCTCGCTCTACCGATCGCGGCGATACCTCACATGTGTGGTTTGAACACCGTTTTCATATGCGGGCGCTACTCACGTATGTGTTTGCTTCTGCACGCAAGCTCGGTGGGACAGAGCGTGTTTTTAAAAAAAAAAAAAAAAATTCTTATTTATTTTACCTTTTATTTTTACACTGCTCTTTAAAAAAAAAAAACATCTAGTGCTGGTAGTCCTCTTGGGCAGGACAACACTTGAGTCATTCTGCCTATTGCCTGTGAGCCCAGCCTATCATCATTTCCACACCCCCAGGGAGTGCATAATGATCATCACACTGCATAGGCTCAGAGTACTCCAGGATTAGGCAGTGCTCACATGTTATTATATGAGTCCCGCTCAGTCCTAGAAGAATGGTCACCACTGAGGAGGTACTGGTAACTTCATTGGACTGGCGCAAAGTCTGCTGGAAAAAAGGTAGGTATAAGGGTTTAAAAAAATACTGGGGGGTTTACATGCTTAGAGATCCACTTTAAAACCCCTAGTGTTTTTTTTTTGCCATCTATTTCTCATTTAAGAGATATCTCTTTCACGTCTCGTGGTGAAGACACAACAGGAAGTAAAGGGAAATTTCTCCCTTGAGGGAAATTTCTTGTCACCAGAACAAGTGGGTGCCATCCCAGCTAACCAGCCGCCGCAAACTTTATCGTATTTGGGCAACCACAATGTTAATATATCAGGCATTTGTATTTCAAGGTCAGGCATTCATTGTAAAAATTCCCTTATAGTCCTTCTCCGGTGACAACTCAAAATTTTAGATTGTCCCTCACTTTCTGTCCTATCAATAATAGTCGCCATGACTAGTACAGAGAATGATTCCCCCCAGTGAGGACACAGACAGCAATAAACATATGACAGAAGGTCTAACTCTTCACCACTGTAACTAAAACATTTGTCTTTTAACCACTTCAGCCCCGGAATGTTTACCCCCTTCATGACCAGGTCATTTTTTGTGGTACGGCACTGCATTATTTTAACTCACAATTGTGCGGTCGTGCAACGTTGTACCCAAATAAAATTGATGTAATTTTTTTCCCACAGTTAGAGCTTTCTTTTGGTGGTATTTGATCACCTCTGCGGTTTTTATTTTTGCACTAGAAACAAAAAAAGAGCGACAATTTTGAAAAAAAAAAAAACGATATTTTTTACTTTATGCTATAAAACATACCCAATAAAAATGTTTTTTAAATCTAATTTCTTTCCTCAATTTAGGCCAATATGTATTCTGCTATGTATTTCTGGTAAAAAATCAACGTATATTGATTGGTTTGAGCAAAAGTTATAGTGTCTACAAACTATGGAATATATTTATTGAATTTTTATTTTTTACTAGTAATGGTGACAAGCACCGATTTTTAGCAGGACGGTGATATTGCGGCGGACAAATCTGACACTATGTGACACTTTTTGGGGACCAGTGACACCAATACAGTAATCAGTGCTAAAAAATGCACTATCACTGTACCACTGTACTAATGACACTGGCAGGGAAGGGGTTAACATCAGGGGCACTCAAAGGTTTAAATGTGCTCCTAGGGGCAGGGCCAGATTAAGAGCGTCATGGGCCTGGTGCTGAGGACGTCATGGGCCTGGTGCTGAGGATTTCAGTGGCCCTTTTTATGGAATTAAATAAAATGAAATCGCAAAAATTTTTTGTTAAAACAAATTAAATATTTTAATTACCATAATAATCCCCAGCATCAGTGCCAGTTTCTGCAATACTATCCCCCAACATCAGTGCCAGTTTAAAAATAAAAATAAAAATGTAAAAATAATTACCCCCAGCATAAATGGCAGTTCCTTAATAATAACTGCCAGCATAAATGCCCATTTACACAATAATAACCCCCAGCATTAGTACCAGTTTCTGCAATCATATCCACCCAGCATCGGTGCCAGTTTAGGAAATAATAACCCCCATCATAAATGGCAATTTCCATAATAATAACTGAAAACATCAGTGCCAGTTTATACAATAACAACTGACAGCATTTGTATCAATAGTAGCAATAATAACCCCCAGCATTAGTGCCAATTTGCGCAATAACAAACCAAAACATTGGTGTCAGTAGCAGCAATAATACCCCCCAGCATCAGTGCCAGTTTCTGGAAGTATATCCCCCAGCATCGGTGCCACTTTAAAAATAATAACCCCAGCATAAATGGCAGTTTCCATTATAACCACCAGCAACAGTGCCAATTTACACAAAAAAAAAAATGCACATTGGTGTCGGTAGTAGCAATAATAACCCCCAGCATCAGTGCCAGCTTACGTAATAACTCCCAGCATTGATGGCATACGAACTGTCTGGAGTAGTTAACTCTTTGGCGTAGGGGCGGGGGGGGGTTGAAGGATAAGTTCATCTTTTAAAAAAAAAATAAATGCACATCTTTTTGCAGGTAAAAAAAAAGTGCATTTATGATAACACAAAACGATATGACGTTAAACTGGCAGTAATGCATACAGAACTATATGGTGTTAAACTGGCAGTAACACACAAAACTATATGGCGTTAAACTGGCAGTAATGCACAAAACTATATGGTGTTAAATTGGCAGTAACGCACACAAAACTATATGGCGTTAAACTGGCAGTAACGCACAAAACTATATGGCATTAAACTGCCAGTAACACACAAAACTATATGGCGTTAAACTGGCAGTAACGCACGCAAAACGATATGGCGTTAAACTGGCAGTAATGCACACAAAATGATATGGCGTCAAACTGGCAGTAACGCACACAGAACTATATGGCGTTAAACTGGCAGTATTGCACGCAAAACTATATGGCATTAAACTGGCAGTAACGCATGCAGAGGTAAATGGCGTTAAACAGGCAGTAATGCACACAGAAGTAAATGCCGTTAAACTTGCAGTAATGCACACAGAAGTAAATGCTGTTAAACTGGCAGTAATGCAATCAAATAGACGGTGTTCAACCGTCACTTCACTGACGCTGTATGAACTGTCCACACTCTAGCTATACACTAATGTCAAGATTACTGACACAGTCTCACTACACTACAGTGAAACTATCTGAGCTGCCCCTACTCTAGCTGCACACTATGCAAAGCTGACCATCACACCATCCCTAGACTGACACTAAACTAATATTCTACACTGACAATTGAAGCAAAATAGCACAGTATAGCACACTAACTAATAGCACTGAACAGAGCCCTGGTCTATCTCTCTCCACACCAAAATCACACTGAAAATGGCTGCCATTGAAAGAATATTTTTATACTGTGGGGCGGGAATGAGCCATGATTGGATAAAGTCATGATGACAGTGTCCAATCATGACTCTGACAGTGCTCTGTGCCCTGATTGGCTGAAGCTTTCACTGCTTCAGCCAATCAGGGCTTGCAATGCACTGTTCAGCGCCGCAATGCATTGTGGTCGGTTCGCCGAACAAAGAAAGTTCGGCCCGAACTTATGCTCGGGCCGAACCGTTCGCCCATCCCTAGCTTTAAGATGTCCATTAATAACTATCTATTTTATTTTTCCTCAGCAAATCTCCAAAGATTAATTAAACCATTCAATTGTATGTGGAGCAATAAAAATCCATACAGTAAGCCTATAAGCCTTTCAGAATGTACTGGATATGTCAAAGCTTGCCCTTCAGCTCTCGCTCCCACTTCACAAATTGTTCGAAATGTTAACAACGGCGGCATTTCAAGCCCGAGGATTTACCATCTCAGCGGAGTTTACAGGGTCTTTATGGTGATTTTATGATGGATCTGAGGTCAGCCTGATTCAGAAAATGTGACTTGGAACAAGAGACAGGGATATATGATTGCCAAAGTCAAGTCCACATTTAAAGAGGAAGCCATGAGAGGACCTAACTCACTAGTATATTTCTATATTAGGCAATGTGTATATCTAGCTAGTACTTGCAGATGTCCCTGAACTGAATCTTTTAGTAATTTTAAAGGTGAACTTCAAGCAGATATAAAAGACAAAATGATGCAGCTCTGTATTCGTTCATAAATCATTAAATGTATTTTTAATTGGTCTGAATTGGAAAGAATCCTTTGAGGAGCACAACTGCCTGAGTCTGAGGTGGCCTCCAAATTCTACAGATCTTAATCCAACTAAGCATCTGTTGGACGTCCTGGAAAAACAAGTCCTATCCATGGAGGCTCCACCTTGCAACTCACAAGACTTAGGATTTGCTACTGACAGCTTGGTGCCAAATACCACAGCATACCCTCAGAGGTCTAGTGGCGTCCATACTTCGACAGGTCAGGGATGCTTTGGCATCAAAAGGGGGACCTACTCAATATTAGGCTGGTGGTCAAGATGTAAGGCTGCATTCACACCTGGGCATTTTGAATCTCGGGCAGAATCGCCGTGATTCTGCCCACGATTTCAAAACACTTTGCTAAAATGACGAATCGTACAACACAAATTTCAGATGCCTTTTATTTTAATAGCATCAAAAAATGCAGTGTGGTTTTGCTGCGATTGTCGCATGGTAAATGGCGCTGCAATCACAGCAAACTGCATCGCGCGAAGCTTGTCGCTTCCTGAACCTTTTTTTAGCCATCAAGCTTCAAACGCTGCGGTGTGTTGTGATTGCAGCGTGATTTATTGCGTGACAATCACCGCAGAACCGCACCACGTTTTTAGGTGCCATTAAAATGAATGCCATCCAAAATTCGCATTGTGTGATTTGTCATTTTAGCAGAGCGTTTTGAAATCACAGGGAGAATATCAGCGATTTTGCCCTGGGATTCAAAACACCCAATTGTGAACGCAGCCTTTTGGTGGGTGGTCATAATGTTATGCCTGATCGGGTTATAGTTCGAGGTTGGATGGATTTCTATAGAATATTGTTATTTTGTGATGTTGGTATTTTATTATTATTTTTGTTTATCACAATAATAAAATATCTGTAATTGATTCTCCAGATTTAATCATAGGATTAATGCCACGACAAAGGGACACTAGATCCCAGAAAAAGTGGCAGGATGCATTCTCCGACATACTGATCCAGAGCTACCTTCTTCACTTTTAGACAGGTAAACTTGAAAATATACTAAAGAAGATTCACCTTAGGGTATTAGACACAGGCGAAGGAAAAAATATATGTGCCCTGTACGGTCTAGCAAAAAGGAATATGACGACAGCAGTAGCTCAGCTGAAGGTCTCCACCAAGGGATATCAATGCTGCTCCTGGGAGGTCGAAGGTCTTCTTTCTGGAGACCAGTGTAGCCATGGTGTGAGCACTACTGACAAACAATCCACCAAATCACCCCACTGCCAGACTTCATACATCCCTTCCAGAGACAATGAACAGTCATTTGCGAGTTTTGTTTTTGTTGTTTTATTGGGGGGTACAACTTGGATAGGGATTGGAATATGGGATGCCCATAGGATAAATCATTGCCATCATATTTACAGGTTTCAATATACTTTGATGATAATTAGAGCCTAAAGATAAGATGTGAACACTTGACTAAGAAATCTTCTCCTGCAGCTCCCTGTAGACTGTTACTCCCTCTGCATCTCCTATGCAAACTATTGCCCCCTCCATCTCCATGTGCTACCTGCCACTCCAGCTCTAGGCCCAGCCTCCTCTTCCAGAACATTCTGGCTGGAAGCAGGGGAAGCGCCTCAGAACTGGAGCCAGGTGGTCACACCCACTGATACTCTAAACACTCCCAGCCCCAGAATCAAAACAGACAGGCCTAGCGCGCAGCACAAGCCTGCCTAAATTTGCCTGTGCTGAATAAACCTAGTAAAACAACCCTTACTAGCACCTACCTTCTGGTAGAGGGTGCTACACACAGTAAAGATCCAACTGAAGAAATTCATTCCGGGCAGAATTACTATTGCTGTCCTGTTTTGTAAATGCCAGTTGCCCGACAGGCAGATGACTTACATTTCCACAAGAAGTCTTGACAATATCAGTCTCCATGTTTCTCCCAGGCCAGGTTTCCTTTAACTTCCCTTCTCCTTTTCCATATGCTGTTGTTGTTAATGCTGCCTGTTATGAACTTTCAGGATATTGTCCTTTGATTATTTTAATTTTCTGCAATTCTGCCGCACTAACCTGGAACATTTTATCTAATTATCTGAAAATGTCCTCAGCAGAAACTAGCTGACCTGAAAATTAAGCGATAATAAGACTATGCAAGGACTGGACTTACCAACACTGCCATCTGCTGACCCATGTACAAATTACCTCGCCTTCAACTACAGTATGCATCAGGTTCCATTCACATTTAGCGTTTTGGGATCTTGGGCAGAATCGCCACAGTTCTGCTCCGATCTCAAATCACACTGCCTTCGCAAAAATGCATGTTCAGGTGCCATTCATTTTTAACGGCAGCTAAAACGCAGTGTGGTTTTGGCACGATTATCGAGCGATAAATTGAATGGCAATCGTAGCGAACCACATCGCGTGAAGCTTGTCCAAAAAGGCAGACATCTCAAGTCTCCCGCGAGGCCCGGGAGCCTCGCACATTTTTAATGCGGCTCCCGGACACCCGCAAGCGCCGTGCGATATCCTGGCTGCCTGGCCTAGCAACCAATGATGTCACGGCCGCGTTCAAAGCTCCTCCTCCGCGCCTAGTGCTCTTCACAGGAGCACCGCATAACAACAGGGTTAGCATGCATTTTTCAGTGAGGAGGTGTGCTGCAGGGCGGGGTGATGTGCCGTACCCACACAAGACAAGGAACATTGTCGGGACAGATCCCTCCCCCAGCCTCCTCCCCCAGCAGCTGAAGAGGTGCTCCCATTGGAGACTCACTACGTATTTAACATCCCAGAGGTGGAGCCTGCGAGGCTTTTTCATGCAGTTTGATGGGTTGAGAGAGTGAGACTGACCATGGAGATGATCACTCCCAGACCCAGCCCACCTTCTTCTGCTGGTGCACGTGTGACCTGCAGTGTGGGAGCAACATGGAGGTAAGTTCTGTGGCAGCAGGATCTCGTGTAAATCATTTTCAGGATATAACTCACTGCAGATCATTGTCATAACTCACTGTAGATCATTGTCATAACTCACTGCAGATCATTGTCATATCTCACTGCAGATCATTGCCATAACTCACTGCAGATCATTGTCATAACTCACTGCAGATCATTGTCCTAACTCACTGCAGATCATTGTCATAACTCACTGCAGATCATTGTCATAACTCACTGTAGATCATTGCCATAACTCACTGCAGATCATTGTCATAACTCACTGCAGATCATGGTCCTAACTCACTGCAGATCATTGTCATATCTCACTGCAGATCATTGCCATAACTCACTGCAGATCATTGTCATAACTCACTGCAGATCATTGTCATATCTCGCTGCAGATCATTGTCATAACAAACTGCAGATCATTGTCATATCTCACTGCAGATCATTGCCATAACTCACTGCAGATCATTGTCATAACTCACTGCAGATCATTGTCATAACTCACTGCAGATCATTGTCATATCTCGCTGCAGATCATTGTCATAACTCACTGCAGATCATTGTCATATCTCACTGCAGATCATTGTCATATCTCACTGCAGATCATTGTCATAACTCACTGCAGATCATTGTCAACTCACTGCAGATCATTGTCATAACTCACTGCAGATCATTGTCATATCTCACTGCAGATCATTGTCATATCTCACTGCAGATCATTGCCATAACTCACTGCAGATCATTGTCATATCTCACTGCAGATCATTGTCATATCTCACTGCAGATCATTGTCATAACTCACTGCAGATCATTGTCAACTCACTGCAGATCATTGTCATAACTCACTGCAGATCATTGTCATATCTCACTGCAGATCATTGCCATAACTCACTGCAGATCATTGTCATAACTCACTGCAGATAATTGTCATATCTCATTGCAGATCATTGTCATATCTCACTGCAGATCATTGTCATATCTCACTGCAGATCATTGCCATAACTCACTGCTAGATGTAAGCAAGTCTACAAATGCCAGTATCTCCTTTTTTTATGCAGCAAAGCAATGAACTGTGAGAAATTGGGGTTTAAACTGTACTTCCCAATTACTCAAAATCAGGACAGTGCTACTAGATCGAAAATCTGTTACATAGTTACATAATAGGTGTGGTTGAAAAAAGACACAAGTCGGGGGGCAGGAGGCGGAGCCTAGCAGGGCAGACATGCATTGTTAGAGCTCCACACCGCTGAGGAGAGAAGAGAAGGACAAAGCGGAGCCTGCAGGCTCAAAAGGTATCCATTTGAACCTTTTTGCCCCAGGGAACAAACTGTGAAAGTTTGGGCAGGAAATATGGTACTGGGAGGAAACCGTGGCAGAAATAAAAATCACCTCACAAAGAGCTCACAGGCACTCACTGCAGCTGAAGCAGCTCCAGTCACCTCACAAGATACAGCATCAGGGCGCTCTCACAGACAGAAAATGTCACAGCAAGACTCTCCATTTGAGTCAGATACAGAACAAATCCTCTCACAAACTTCTCCACAAGCCTCCTCAGTATCCCCAGTAATATTATTACAATTTGAAAAGATGCTTCATAAGGCTTTAAAACAAACCTCAGACCAAATAACAAAAAGCCTAACCAAAGAAATAAGAGAGCTGGGAAACCGCACCGCAGCCTTAGAAATAAAAATGGATGACATTGAAATTACAACCCAAGAAAATATAACAGAATTGGAACAATTAAAAAAATAGAATTTAATACTTCAAACTAAGCTCGAAGATTACGAAAATAGAGCCAGACGTTCAAACTTGCGCATAAGGGGAATACCTGAAACTGTGACAGACCTGCAATCTACTATTACTGCTCTATTACAAGAACTAAAGCCAGATATCCCTATTGAACGTTTAGAACTGGACAGAGTACACAGAGCCCTCACAGCCAAAAGGAAAGATGGACCCCCACGTGATATAATCACAAAATTTCATTATTACAGAACGAAAGAACAAATACTAATTGCTGCAAGAGAAAAAAAGGAACTTAATTTTCAAGGACACAATTATCAAATTTTTGCTGACCTATCCCAACTTACTATTACTAAAAGACGATCCATGAAACCCCAACTAATGGAACTTAATTAAATTAAATCTGACAGAACCCACAAGCAGCAACACTCCCACACGCAGAAGAATGGCATCATCTTCACCTTCAGGCAGCACCCAGAAAATTTCAGAACAAAATGGGAATCATCATTCTCACAAAAGAGGCCGTTATGCCACATCATCCATGGACCAAGAAGATTCAATGGACTGACATCCTAATTCCTGATATCTCTTCATTTATTATACTAAGAGATGGTTCTCTATAAAAAAACCTGTATTTATAACTGAATGTAACTGCATTCTGATAGTCACACACTGTGCGGGATCATGTTACATTCCAGTTATATTTCTTATTACTTCTGATTCATATAGCCTTAGAATATATAAGTGAAATAAGGAAATTCTTGTTCAGTTATATATTATCAGGTAATAACAATAGATTTATTACTTTTTAGGACAAATATGTTCAATAATCCAGAAGTAATGGAAGCTTTTTCTTTCTTTTCTTAAAACAAATATGTTATTACCTAACTAGTTCCTAGAATTATGTTTTTGTTTATTCTAATCTGAAGCAATACAACCTCAATTTTATGAGTTAACATATCTAAACAGTTACATATGAATAAAATATGTAATTGTTTACTCTAAAAGGGTTAAAATCCCAAAATAATTCAAACTATCTTCATCAATACCAAAGTTATTAACAGTACCTTTCTAACTGAATTATTTAGCCTAGGGCAAGACTAACCATATACAACCACCCTGGAATAAATAATTTCAACAAAAACTATATTCTGCACTCCAATTAATGAAACATCATTTTGATGTCTTTTGACATAGCACTTCTCTCCTGTAAGCGGAAGATCCGTGTACCCCCATTAGCCCTCCTCATTCTCCCAACCATATTATGTGGGAGTGTGACGAAGGCACTTATTCCCCTGAGAGAGATATTTATTCTCTTTCACGGGTAAATTGTGATTACTTGCAAAAAATAATTTATACAATGTATCATCTAATTTCATATGTTTTTTGTTTACTCTTTACTCCAGAATTCACTGGTTTCTTTTCTATCTATTCATCTCTTCAGTCCACACAGGTTGATCTGCGCAGCCAGCTCTGCATAACAAAAAGTAAGTCAAAACTATTTGATCTATTGCCATGGCACCACTGAATATAATTTTCCCTGAATGTTCAGGGAATAAATGTCCCTCAAAAAAGGACCAAAGCCTTCCGTACTTTCCATAACAAGAAGGCTCACATAGTATGCCTCCAAGAAACACACTTCACCAAAGATTCTACTCCAAAATATATTTCTCCTTTTTATCAACAAATTTACACGGCTTCTGCCTGTACCAAGCAAAGGGGAACTCTAATTGCATTTCACCGATCCACACCATTCACCTTATCATCAGAAATTAAAGACCCAGAAGGTAGATACCTGATACTCATGGGTTATATAATGGATACAGCAATCACGGTGATTTCCTACTACGCTCCTAACAAACAACCTACACCATTCCTCTCACATATATTACAAGTGATTAATACACACAAAATAGGAACAGTGATAATGTGTGGGGATTCGAACCAGGTCCTCCTCCCATTTCTAGATAAATCACCTTTTACACCATCCAAAATAACCTCTAGATTACCTTTTTCTCAACTTCTTTCCAAATACAATCTGGTAGATTCATGGAGAGAAAGTAACCCAATGAAAAAGAAATTCACTTATTTCTCGCACCCTCATCAAACCTTCACCAGAATAGATCATATTTTTCTAACAATAGGAATGATACCAGAAATTATTGCATCAGATATAATTCCGATTCCGTGGTCTGACCATAATGCAGTATACACTACTATAGCCTCAGCCATACCAAAAGCGCATGACCCAACGTGGTACTTACCGGACATAATGCTCAAACACCCACTACATCAGATGGCCATTGAACAAGCTTTAAAGGAATACATATCAATTAATAATACAACAGACATCTCCCCAATAACACTGTGGGAAGCTCATAAGCCTGTCTTGCGTGGTACAATACAAAGACAAATGGCACTATTTAAACGGGAACGCAAAAATCTAGCAAAAAAACTAGAACTCAATTTTAATGCAGCCTACATATCATTTCAAGATAATCCATCTCAGAGTACAAAATCTCATCTGGAAAAATCTAGATTGGAATACGATCTATTTCTCACTGAGTCAGTTGATAAATCCCTCAAACGCTCCAAACACAATTTCTACATGAATACAAACAAACCAGGTACATATTTGGCTCGGGCATTAAATTCAACTAACAAATCTTTCAAACCAATACGTTTGAAATTATCAAAAAATGTTTACACTTGTAATCCAGTTAAAATAGTCCATAAATTTCACTCACATCTCGCAACTTTATACAAGACAAACAATGAATTTAATCCTACAGAAGCTGAATCCTTCTTCTCAAAAATAACCTTACCTGAGTTATCTCAGAATCAAAAAAGCAGTTTGGATGAGCCTATAACTATAGATGAAGTTGCTAACGCCATAAAAGACCTAAAACTTAACAAAAGACCAGGCCCAGACGGCTACTCGACTTTATACTTTAAAACATTCTCAGAAATACTCTCTCCCATTCTCACTGAAACTTTTAACAAACTTCTAGATGGACATTCTTTTCGGCAAGAAACACTAATGGCAATTGTTTGTATGATCCCAAAACCCCTTTCTGATGATACTTCCTGTGTGAATTATCGGCCTATCTCTCTGTTAAACCTCGATATTAAATTATTAGCAAAAATAATAGCAAAACGCCTCAATAGCATTATAGGAAAATTAATACATAGAGATCAAGTAGGCTTCATGCCAAACAGACAGGCAGGCGATAATATACGCAGGGCAGTGTTATTGGCACATATTGCTAAAAAATGGAAAATCCCTTTATGTTTTCTATCTCTCGATATTAAGAGGGCATTTGACACAGTATCCTGGCAATATATGCAATATTCATTACAAAAATGGGGTTTTGGACCCCACTTTTTAACATGGATCAAAGCATTATATAATAAACCCAAAGCCTATATAAAATATGCTGGATACAAATCTGAAGCCTTTAATATCGAAAGAGGTACCCGACAGGGTTGCCCACTATCTCCCTTATTATTTGCCCTTATACTCTAACCCATGGCCCAATACATCAGAACAAACCAAACTATAACTGGCATTGAAGTAGGAGGTATTACACACAAATTATGTATATTTGCAGACGATATATTACTTTTTCTATCATCACCACAGGTCTCTGGTCCTAACTTAATACCAGCTCTTGATGGATTTGCAGCCCTATCCGGCCTTATGATTAATCCTAAGAAATGCCTAGTGCTTAATATTTCACTCACAAACATGGAATTGATCCCGGCTAGGGCTGCACTCCCATTCACATGGGCAGAAAAATCAATCCCATATCTTGGAATTCATTTAACAGCATCTCATTCTGACTTATTCTCAACCAATTATCCTCCTGTATTAAGACAGATCACAAATCTAATAAAACAATGGTCGCAACTTCCTTTATCCTGGATAGGGAAGATTAATGCAATCAAAATGACTATTCTACCCAAATTGCTTTATCTATTCAGAGTCCTCCCTATTCCAATTCCTTCCTATTTTTTGAGAATAGTACAAAAAAGAGCAACTTCGTTTATATGGGGCTCTTCTAAACCACGTATACCTATACACACACTACATCTTCCCAAAAATAAAGGAGGCCTGGGATACCCTAATTTTACTAACTACTACAGAGCAGCACATTTGGCCAGTCTGTCCAAATACCATGCAAAACAGGAAATCCCATTATGGGTATTTATAGAGGCTTCAGAAAATGACCCTCTATTAATATCAAATTTATTATGGCTTGATCCTAAAGACCGCTTCAAAATTCATAATCCCATAACTAAACACTTCTTATCTCTCTGGGATAAACTAAAAACCAAATATCAGTTACAATCTCCACACAATCCTCTCCTTTCTTTTATCAGAAATCCAGCCTTTTATCCGGCATGGATCTACCCAAATTCTTTTAAAGCTTGGACAACATCAGGCATTCAGACACTAAATGACTTCATAGCATCTAAATGATTCCTTTCATTCCCATCGCTTAGAGAAAAATATGATCTACCAAACTCTGAGATATTTAGATATCTCCAAATCAAAAATTTCTCTACACCATTCCTAAAGGGGGATACACCATTATCCCAACTATCCATTTTTGAATCAATCTGTACAAAAGATCCATTTGCTAAAGGTACAATTTCATCACTTTATAATCAATTATATGGAGTAGCAAATCTTAATAGACCCTCTTACGTTCAGAGGTGGGAGGAGGACCTGGGACGAACTTTAGAAGACACGGACTGGTCTAATATATGGCTCACATCTAAATCATCTTCACCCAACATCTTAGCACTGGAGACAAATTATAAAGTCCTAACTCGCTGGTACCTTGTACCCGCTAGAGTGGCAAAATATTCACCTAATACCTCAACTCTTTGTTTTCGAGGATGCCCAGAAATAGGCACATATTTACACATATGGTGGACGTGCCCAGTAATCCAAACCTTCTGGAAGGAAGTCTTCGTGATTGCATCTAAAATATTTAAAAAAATAATACAACCAGATCCATATTTAACTTTACTTAATCTAAAACCGGAATGGTTAACACTCTCTCAATTCAAACTTATGATTCAACTAATAACGGCTGCAAAACAAACAGTGGCCAAGGCATGGAAATCTCCTACATTGGTACTAGCAGAAACAATTCACAGAATGAATAATACAATGTCCCATGCTAAGATGGTAGCCATCGATCAAAATCAAATTCCAAAATTTGAAAAACTTTGGCATCCTTGGATAAAACAACAGTTCCTGTCAAATTTCAATGACTCTGTCCTGTTGCCATGGTAACAGATTAAATGACTTACAGAGACACCCATTCTAAGGCTTCAAAGAGAACTAAAAAGAATAATAAACTGACGAGCGGGACAACCTTGTGGACCATACCTCTACCTTTCAACCCTTTTTCTTCTTTCTCTTTCCTTTTCTCCACCTTACGATTAAAGCTCATTATCAGAATTTATTTGACCTATATACACTCTACTTGTAAACAATATGTATAGTAGGTATAAATCATTTAAATACCTACAAAAGTAACTAAGGAAATGATATATATCTTTAATTTAGGTTTACGTGAACCCAATGTTTAATATTTGAAATTTCATGATATTTACCTATATAAACCCTACTGTAAAACAATGAGCTTACTTTATAGATCCTTGTAAACTTACTTTATGTATCTTTATGTATCTTTATAACATTGTATACTCAATAAACTTCTTTTGACAAGGAAAAAAGACACAAGTCCATCAAGTCCAACCTATGTGTGTGATTAACACTGTTGTTAGATGAAAAACATGTTATCTCCTTTTTTCATGTAGAAATGTCCTGACTATGAGAAATTGGGCTTATCAAGGATTCACTGTCCCATCTTCTTCCATGTTTGTAAAGAGCAGCAATGTGCAACCCATGAAACAGGTGTGCCCTGACATACCGCTCAGTGACACACTGCATCTGGAGGCAGGCTGCGGGTGGAAAGTGTCAGCCCCCCTCCCTCTCTGTCCACCACCCTCCCTCTCAGCCCCCCACTCTCTCTCTCAGCCTCCCCTACCTGTTTCAAGCAGAAACACTGCACATACTGACTCCTACCACCATGACCACTTCAAATCACTGAAGTGGTCATGGTGGTTAGAGTGTTCCTTTAAAAGCTCTCAGAAGTAATCCTCTGTATACTGATTCCATCTCATTTGATCATCCTCTAGTTGTGTTAAATTGGGGGGGGGGGGGGCGAGGGGCGCAGAGTGCCACTTCCCTGAAATTAGTTTGCACCTTTATGGGCACTGGTATAGCTGCATTTAATTGGCACTGACCAGGCTACATTTAATTGGCACTGACCAGGCTGCATTTAATTGCCACTGACCAGGCTGCATTTAATTGGCACTGGTAAGGCTGCATTTTATTGGGGGGGGGGAGTCTCATTGCTCATGGGAGAGTATCAGCCTGGTCTTTTGACACTTCCCAGCAGCGCTGTGAGGGTTAACACAGACTCCATTACAGATGGAGAAGCAAACGAGCGGGCGCTGAAGTTTCCAGAAAGTATCTGCACCAATCCGTTGGCAGTAGGAGGAGCCCCTGCTCTGCAGAGGAGGACTCATTGCTGTTTGTACCACCATTTTGGGTCCACATGCTAAAACCTTGTGGCTTTAAAGGAAATATGCCGCATCTGGGAGCTCCTAGGTTTAAGGTCCCCCATCCTATATCGGCTAAATATGATCCACGGGAAATTGCCAGTTTCTTTGCCTCTGGATAGACGATTACTGATACGGTATTCGGATGGTGCCGAGAGGGGAGATCGCACTGCATATCTCTCAAAGTTCTGCAGCCATTGGGATTGTTTGCCGACGATGTTACGGGTTCGCTGTATTCTTGCGCCCTGGTGTCTGTCAGACCACCACTACCGTCGCAAGTGATAAGGGTGGACTGGGCCCACGGGTATGCCACCGTGGAGGAACCTACATCAAGAACCGCTGCTGCTGACTCTGGTAGGCCTATCCCTGCCTGGGCAGATTCTTCTCCATCGGAACACATTCCGTCCGGTGATTCTACAGAGACCGCAGTGGAAGTGTCAGTTCCCACTTCCACTGTTCACTCTGAGCTGCCTATAGCAACTGCTAGTCCGGAGCAAGTAGTACCAGCACCGTCTTCCACCTAAGGAAATTCAAGTGCCTGTCTCAACTGCCACCCTTGGTATTGCCAGTGACTTGGATGGTAGCCCTCCCATCCTCACTCGTTTGGCTCAATACATCCACTCATCTCGCACAAAGAAGAGCAGTCGATCTCGTGTTCAGCCCCAGAGGTGCCCTAGGCTGGTACGCCAGGAGGGAGTAGGAAATGCGCGGGGTGAGTAAAATCACTGTTGCGTAAAATTGTTGGGGTGTATCGGATAACAGAGTGTCCAAATTGTACTGCCTATTCCCCTAATTCTGAGAGAAGGAAGGTACGGTTGCTGTCAACAGAGTTGCCAAATGCATCATCGCCTAAATTGTTCTTTAAAGAGAGATCATTGTCGCATATGGCCCACGATCGGGGTCCAAGAATCCCGCCGTTGCTTGTTCATGAATATGACTGTTGAACTAACTCAGATAATGTTAACATGAGAGATATTCAACACTTATTACCACCGTAAATACCAGAGGAGAGGATTTGAAGTTGCCAGATCCCAGGCATTACTGGTAAATACTACGGAAATTTACCTGCTCAGCAAATCTTGTGGATTACAAATGTGTGCTCTGTGGAGTTAAGGACGCTATGCTGGAAGCCATTTCACTTTTGCACAAAATTTATTGCTAGTGGAGAACATTCCTGCTGGCTGTACTGCTGAGATTGTGCTGGACTGAATGCTGCCGGAAGATACAGGGAGTGCCCACTTGAATTGCGCTGGCCAGTACTGTGGAATTGCCAGTGCGGTTTCCTCTGAAAAGTGACCTGTGAGTTTCAGCAGGTTATTTCTTTAAATGATGAGGAAACCTTTCTTAGTCCCCGGCTGTCATGCGGACAGACTGAGACTACTATTGCAATATAAGGCTATTGCTGATTTGTTTCCCTTAACTATTGGGTGGTACACCACATGTTTAATTGTATATATGATGTCTGATGTTTTTCTACCCTGTGTGAAATACCATTCATGTATTTGTTTCACATGTTTATTTCATGTGGTATGCCATGTAACATTGTTTGTGTTATTATTATTCCTTTCCTATTTCCCCACCCATTCCAGTTTTTGCCAGGACATTCGCTTTCAGGCTTGAGGGCTCACATTATTTTTCTGCAAACTCTGAGACATAGTTTTTTAGGCAGGGGGAGGATGTAGCACCCTGATGTTTAGGCAGGGTTGCTAGTAAATGTACCTGCCAGGCCTACTTGGCCAGTTGATAGGAGATCATTTTATTCCACCCTAATTCTGGAATTGCTACACTTCTCTCTTCTGTCACTAGATGGCTGGGTATCTGGTGGCATTAGATAAGATAAGGGCATTACAAGGACAGATTAGGAATATATGGGGTATATCAGCCAATGGGCAGGGATCTTCTTGGGTCCCTTGGCCTGCTGGGAGAGCCTATTTATTTGGATGAGCTCAGGTGATGGGGGGTTTTGTGCCACCTGGACAACTGTCAGGGTGGACGTGTGTTGTACTGCCCTGGGCTGCTAGGCCAGAGCCTGAGGTAGAGGGGAAGCTGTCGCCACTAAGGGACCATCCGCCTTGTTACCAGGGACCACCGTAAGTAGCTGAAGCAAGTACCAGAGCATTATTCTCACCAACCGGGGACGATAAAGAATTGGGAAACTTCAGCAGGTGTCAAGCCAGGGACCTAGCTAGTGGAGGTGATGCTTGCAGAGCAGTCTTGTGTGCCAAGCTAGGGCCTGAGCAGGCCAGTGGGGTGACGCTTGAGGAGTATCTGTAAGTGCCAAGCTAGGGACCCAGCAGGAATGCAGGGGTGACGCTTGAGGAAGATACACAGTGAGAAGATTGGAAGATCAGGAGATCCAGTGGCAGTGGATCAGCGAGTCTAGGTGATTGGGAGACTGGGAGCTCAGTTGAGTGAAGATCGAAAGAGGAGATTGTGGAGGAAGTGAAAGAGTTCATTGCAACCTTTGTTAGAAACTGTTCAAGATTGTTGCCATAGGGGACAGCGTGTCTACACATGCAGATGTGGCGTCTGGCTGGCTGACTTTCCCTGCATGACTGTCTACCTATAGAAGTCCCGGAGTCTGCCAATTAACATTGCATCTACTAAAGGGTGTTCTGGTCCTAACCCTCTCTCCCACAGTTCTGTTTAAGAGACAATAAATCTCTTTGCATTCAAGAAGTGTCTGGTGCCCATAAATCTACCTTGCATTGCACCCACCATGCCTCGTAACCCACTCTACATAGAAGGATGTCAGCTGTCCCTGACTCTGGAGGTCACCATTAGGCCTCTGGGGACCCGGGACCCAGGTACATTATTTAGTTTGTAGGAAAGCTATAGAGTCTACAAAATATGGTATATGTCTGAAAATCAATCAATCCTGATGTACTGATGGACTATTTAATTTCTTGAGGCCCAAAAACGCCAGGACAGTACAAATTTCCCCTAATTGACCCCTTTTTGGAACGTAGACAATCCAAGGTATTTAGAGGCATGGCAAGCTTTTTGAAGTTGTTCCACCTGCCAGTCCACGTAGAACACAGCTGCCGGTCAGCTCTTTTCCCCCCAGTGGCTGTCCCGCTGCCTACCACAGGTGCTCACAGCCTGACGGTCTGCTCCATCCACCCAGCTCTGCATTCACTTTCTCCCCCTTCACAGTGGAGTTTGCTCTGCACATGAGGAGCTTAGTTGACCACCGCATCACCTCTCTATACAGCTGGTTCATATCTTATCGCTTGCCAAGGTACTGTCACAGTGTCATCTATGCTAGTTGGCAATCCATCTCTGCAAGGAGAACTTTGCTTGTTGGTTCTTATCAGTCCACACCATTGTTTTAATAAACTTGCTTTTGATTTCAACCACATCGGCACTACCAGAGATTGTTTCCAGTGACTTAGCGATTAATTGCTTCTCTTCAATAGGAGTTTCCATTCAGCGCTTCTGGTTGTGGCTGTTTTTTCTGAGAGGTATTAAGATGGTAGTTGTACATGGAATGCCCATGAGGTTTGGCTGCTGAGGCTTCTCTGATGGTCCTGCGATATACTATCTCTAAATATGCTATTTTGTCTATTTATGATATTGTTGGGATATGTATATGCACATGAAGTAGACAAAAAGATACTGGACATCTATTTGTGGATGTTCAACTAGGTGCTCCTTGTTCCAAAAGGCTTTTGTCAGTCATTTACTATTTGTGACTCTTATTTGATACTCCTAATAGTCTACTTTGTGCAAAGGGCCTCAACTGCATAGGTGGCCCCATGATTTAGGAGTTTTTTTATTACATGCATACTGCTTTAACTCTGAATCTATGCATTTGGCAATATGGCTGTCTTCATACACAGACAACATGGGTGTGTGCATGGTGTTGGGATCAGACCTCTGGGCAGAAGCCTGAAAAGCGTACCTTTTTAAGGGATATGCTGTACCTTTTTGTAGCAATGTCCCAGGCCTCCTTTAATCTAAAGAGAAACTCCAGAGCCAAGAGCTGCTGACATCCTTCCATATAGAGTGGGTTGTAAGGCATAGTGGGTGTAGTGCAAGGTATATTCATGTGCGCCAGACACTTCTTGAATGCAAAAAGATTTTATTTCTTTTGAACAGATCTTTGGGAAAGAGGGTTTAGGGCCAGGACACCCTTAAGGTAGTTGAAATGTTAATTAGCAAACTCCGAGACTTCTACACGTAGACAGCCATGCAGGGAAAGGCATCCAGCAAGACACCACATCTGCATGTGTAGGAATGCTGTCTCCTATAGCAATAGTCTTAGAACAGTTCCTAACACAAGGTGTAACAAACTCCTTCACTTTCTTTACAATCACTTCTTGTAGGTGGTCAACCCACTGAGCTCCCAGTCTCTCTCACTAGACTTGCTGATTTACTGCCACTGAATCCCTTAAGCTCTTCCAATCTTCACTTAAGTATCTTCCTCAAGCATCACCCCCACTTTTCTGCTGGGCACTCCAGATACTTCTCAAGCTTCACTCCACTGGCCTGCTCGGTCCCTGGCTTGACACACAAGGCTGTTCTGCAAGCGTCACCTCCGCTGGCTGGGTCCCTGGCTTGACACCTGCTGAAGTCTTCCAATTCTTCACCGTCCCCAGTTGGTGAGAATACTGCTCCGGTACTTGCTTCAGCTACTCACTGTGGTCCCTGTTAATAAGGTGGCTGGTCCCGTAGTGGCAACAGCTTCCCCTCTACCTCCGACCACGACAGGTTCAGATAGACACAATCTCCGGCCTAGCAGCCCAGGCAATACACACACACATCCACCCAGACAGCTGTCCAGGTGGCACAGAACACTGATCACCTGACTCCACCAAAATATATAGGTTCTCCCGGCAGGCCTAGGGATTCAGGAAGACCCCTGCCCATTGGCTGAGATGCCCCATATACTCCTAATCTTTCCTTGCTTTGCCCTTATCTTATCTAATGTCGCCAGGTGTCTGGCCACCTAGCAGCAGAAGAGAGAAGTGCAGCAATTCCAGACTTAGGGTGAATTCAATTGATCCCTAACAATGAGCCAAGGTAACTACACCTGGCAGGTAAATTTAGGAGAAACCCTGCATAAACATCAGGGTGCTACATCTTTAAATATGAAGGTCACAACCTGTTACTCTAAAGCAGGGATAAGCAATTAGCGGGCCTCCAGCTGTTGTAAAACTACAAGTCCCATCATGTCTCTGCCTCTGGGTGTCATGCTTGTGGCTGTCAAAGTCTTGCTATGCCTCATGGGACTTGTAGTTCTGCAACAGCTGGAGGTCCGCTAATTGCATTTCCCTGCTCTAAAGGTTTGTGATACTTCCGAATACCTTCTGTAGGAAACAGGATTGTACAGAGCACTAGTCCGTTCCTTTTATATCGCCTATCTCCTCAAAAGCATATAATCTTGAAAAAGGTTTCCCCATCATGTTTATGCAGTCATCCCTAGAGTACAGGAAGCCGTACCAAGACTAAAGATGTGGGGTCATTATATTACAGACATCTCAACCTGCCTCCTTCTGCGGGGCCGCCCATTCACCATGTGGGGATAGATGCCTGCAGTAGTATCACTGGGTTTGGTGTCACTTGGTGCGGTAAAACATGGTGTCACCCCCCCCCCCTCTATTTTTGGGCCAGCAGCACAGCGATGGAGCTCGTTGGCACGCGTTATGGCAGTCAATAAGGCCTGCAGGCAGTATTAGGGCTAGAGGATAGCAGGTTAGGCTATTCCTAATGGCTCATTCTCTAGGAGCAGTAATGGATAATGGTCGACAGGACCTCTTAACAGATCCAGCGAAACTGCAGCAGTGATCCCTCCAGCTGGATGTTTTCTCACTCCAGGGCGACTCTGCTCAGTAGTGTAGGATGTCTGTACCCTGGCCGTGGCTCAGTGTATTTCTCTCTGGTGGCACTGGTTAGCAGCGTGGCTCTCTGTGGTGCGCTTGTTAGCAGAGTGGCTCTCTCTGGTGGTGCTAGTTAGCAGCGTGGCTCTCTCTGGTGGCGCTGGTTGGCAACCTGGCACTCTCTTTGGCTTTCCCCAGCACAGTCCTCTCTTTTTTCTGTGTCTTGGAGCTGCTACAGTGTAGCACTCATTCCCCAGCTTGTTTCTGGGTTCCGGGCTCTCTCTCTCTCCTCCCCCAACAGAGTGCATGCTGGGAGCTGTAGTCTGCTCCCTGTGAACAATTGGGCCGCCAATCTTCTGGGACTACATGTCCCATGATGCTCCGCTAGTCTGTTGTTATTGGTCCTCCGCTGTGGTCAATGGGGAGGGAAAAAGTGCAGGCAGAAAGCTGGTCGGCGAACCTAATGAGAGACTCATTGTCTCTTCTCCTGCACTGCTGACAGGAGAAAGGGGGTGGGGGGCGAGCAGGGGAAACATTCTGATAGCCCGTAGCTTGCCTCTCCCCTGTCACACCGCCACTGCCTGAATTCTCTTCAGAGAATTGCTGTCACCGCTTCACTGATGGGGGGGGGCGGAGGGAAGGGAGCTTGACAGCAACTGCTACAACTGCCAGCTTCCTTGCGGGTGTCACCCTGGTACAGTGCCCCCCCCCCCGCACCCCCACTTGCCCATAGAAGCCTATCATTACTTCCTACTTGCTGAATGCCTGCACCACGCTCCCGCTGCCACCCACCTGACATTAAAGGCACCCCATGCACCCGCCCAGGACGGCCTCGCAGCCGGGATATCACGCGCCACTTGCGGGTGTCAGGGAACTGCAGCCGAAATGCGGGAGGCTCCCACACCTCGCGGGAGACTTGGGATGTCTGATATTATATCATAATGTCTGTCCTATACAATAGCAGCTCTCAGGCCAGGTTGCGGTAGAAGCAACCAGGTCATGCACATGATACTCTACAGCACATTTTATGTGCAGGGTTTTAGCCAGTATTTCAGCCTATCATTACTTACTATCACTCTTGTCCTTATATGACCTTAAAACATGAACAGTTAATTCTGTCACTGCTACAGCCTCAGTCTCTTTAAGCAGGGACTTACCCAACTTTACTCATACCAGCAGTGACGGCTGGTGAAGTTTTAGCATGGGGGGCACCAGACCCCACCCTTCCTTTTTGACACCTCCCACTTCTCATAAGCCACACCCCTTATAGAATCCACCCACTCTGTCCCCTGTATTCCACTAGCTTCCACCCATAGTGTCAGGAGTATACAGCTCAGCATCATAGGACAGAGTATACAGCCCCAGAATCACAGGACAAAGTATACATGCCCCGTATACAGCTCAGCATTACAGATACGGTATATAGATCAGCATCACAGATAGGGTATATAGATCAGCATCACAGATACAGTATATACAGTAGATCTGCATTACAGATGGGGTATAGAGATCAGCATTACAGATACAGTATATAGATCAGCATCACAGATAAGGTATATAGATCAGCATCACAGATAGGGTGTATAGATCAGCATCACAGAGTATATAGATCAGCATTACAGATACGGTATATAGATCAGCATCACAGATAGGGTATATAGATCAGCATCACAGAGTATATAGATCAGCATTACAGATACGGTATATAGATCAGTATCACAGATAGGGTATATAGATCAGCATCACAGACACGGTATATAGATCAGCATTACAGATACAGTATATAGATCAGCATCACAGATAGGGTATGAGAAAATGTGACAGAGCAGGACAAATTTCATGTTTCAAACAATGGCCAAATGTTCTGAGAATTTTCATTCCAAATACTATTCATCTATGGTAAGCCTTATGGAAACTTCAATATTAACCACTTGAGCCCCGGACCATTATGCTGCCTAAGGACCAGAGGTCTTTTTCCAATTTGGCACTGCGTCGCTTTAACTGCTAATTGCAATGCTGTACCCAAACGAAATTTGCGTCCTTTTCTTCCCACAAATAGAGCTTTCTTTTGATGGTATTTGATCACCTCTGCGGTTTTTATTTTTTGCGCTATAAACGGAAAAAGACCGAAAATTTTGAAAAAAAATGATATTTTCTACTTTTTGTTACAAAAAAAATCCAATAAACTCAATTTTAGTCATACATTTAGGCCAAAATGTATTCGGCCACATGTCTTTGGTAAAAAAAATGTCAATAAGCGTATATTTATTGGTTTGCGCAAAAGTTATAGCGTCTACAAACTAGGGTACATTTTCTGGAATTTACACAGCTTTTAGTTTATGACTGCCTATGTCATTTCTTGAGGTGCTAAAATGGCAGGGCAGTACAAAACCCCCCCAAATGACCCCATTTTGGAAAGTAGACACCCCAAGGAAATTGCTGAGAGGCATGTTGAACCCATTGAATATTTATTTTTTTTGTCCCAAGTGATTGAATAATAACAACAAAAAAAATATTTACAAAAAGTTGTCACTAAATGATATATTGCTCACACAGGCCATGGGCCTATGTGAAATTGCACCCCAAAATACATTCAGCTGCTTCTCCTGAGTATGGTGATACCACATGTGTGGGACTTTTTGGGAGCCTAGCCGCGTACGGGGCCCCGAAAACCAATCACCGCCTTCAGCGTTTTTAAGGGCGTGAATTTTTGATTTCACTCTTCACTGCCTATCACAGTTTCGGAGGCCATGGAATGCCCAGGTGGCACAAAACCCCCCCAAATGACCCCATTTTGGAAAGTAGACACCCCAAGCTATTTGCTGAGAGGCATGGTGAGTATTTTGCAGCTCTCATTTGTTTTTGAAAATGAAGAAAGACAAGAAAAAACATTTTTTTTTTCTTTTTTCAATTTTCAAAACTTTGTGACAAAAAGTGAGGTCTGCAAAATACTCACTATACCTCTCAGCAAATAGCTTGGGGTGTCTACTTTCCAAAATGGGGTCATTTGGGGGGGGGTTTTTGCCACCTGGGCATTCCATGGCCTCCGAAACTGTGATAGGCAGTGAAGAGTGAAATCAAAAATTCACGCCCTTAGAAAGCCTGAAGGCGGTGCTTGGTTTTCGGGGTCCCGTACGCGGCTAGGCTCCCAAAATGTCTCACACATGTGGTATCCCCATACTCAGGAGAAGCAGCAGAATGTATTTTGGGGTGTAATTTCACATATTCCCATGGCATGTTTGAGCAATATATCATTTAGTGACAACTTTGTGCAAAAAAAAAAAAAAATTGTCTCTTTCCCGTAACTTGTGTCGCAATATAAAATATTCCATGGACTCGACATGCCTCTCAGCAAATAGCTTGGGGTGTCTACTTTCCAAAATGGGGTCATTTGGGGGGGTTTTGAACTGTCCTGGTATTTTATGCACAACATTTAGAAGCTTATGTCACACATCACCCACTCTTCTAACCACTTGAAGACAAAGCCCTTTCTGACACTTTTTGATTACATGAAAAAGTTATTTTTTTTTGCAAGAAAATTACTTTGAACCCCCAAACATTATATATTTTTTTAAAGCAAATGCCCTACAGATTAAAATCGTGGGTGTTTCATTTTTTTTTTTTCACAGAGTATTTGCGCACCGATTTTTCAAACGCATTTTTTGGTGCAATTGCTGTTTACGTTTGACGACAGACCGCCGCTTGCGTTCACCTTAGCGCAAGAGCAGGGAGCGACAGGGGTGCTTTTTTTTTTTTTTCTTTATTATTTTTTTTGCTTTTTTATCTTATTTTTAAACTGTTCCTTTCATTTTTTTTTTTTTTTTAATCATTTTTATTGTTATCTCGGGGAATGTAAATATCCCTTATAATAGCAATAGGTAGTGACAGGTACTCTTTTTTGAAAAAATTGGGGTCTATTAGACCCTAGATCTCTCCTCTGCCCTCAAAGCATCTGACCACACCAAGATCGGTGTGATAAAATGCTTCCCCAATTTCCCAATGGCGCTATTTACATCCGGCGAGATCTAAGTCATAAAATGCTCGTAGCTTCCGGTTTCTTAGGCCATAGAGATGTTTGGAGCCACTCTGGTCTCTGATCAGCTCTATGGTCAGCTGGCTGAATCACCGGCTGCATTCTCAGGTTCCCTGTTGAGACAGGAGAGCCAGAGAAAAACACGGAAGACGGTGGGGGGGGCATTCCCTCCCACGGCTTGTAAAGGCAGTCTAGAGGCTAATTAGCCGCTAGGATTGCTTTTACATGAAAGCCGACCGCTGGCTGAAAATAATGATACCAAGATGATACCTAAACCTGCAGGCATCATTCTGGTATAACCACTCAAAGTCGTGAATGGCGTACCTGAAGACAAAAAAATGGTTAACAATAAAGCACAGTAAACGGTAAAGTATAAAAAATTGCATACCTGAAAAACAAACATGATAAAACATAATAACAATAAAACATTGCAGAATAGAATACAGTAAAAAAGAGCAGAACAATAGAGAGAGAATAGAGAGAGAGAGAACAATAAAACGACAACTATTTTTTTTTCTTTTATATTTTTGTATGTGTTTTTGTTTTTTTGTAACTAACTTTTATAACTGTAACCGGTTCCAGGTTCGGGTCTCTCAAAATGCGATGGCATCTTGGGAGACCCTGTGTTAGTGTGTCTAGTCTGTGCAATGCTGTACCCTACGCTAATACTCAACTAGTGAATGGTAGCATTCAAAACATTCACCAATGCAAAGACCAGGATTGTCAGGACAGGAGGGACAATAATAGCGGGTGTCACGCCTATATCCGCGCTTGCTGCAGACACGACATCTTTTTTGGGGGGGTTCGTTGGGTAGGGGTACTCGGGAGGACATAAAAATGCCTCTCATGCAGCCGACTGCATTTGGTTGGGGATGTGAATGGGGGAAGTACGGGCGCTGCAGAAGCGGTGGGTTCCCAATTAGGATTGGCGAATGCAGCAGGAAGGGCATTATGGGCACGACGGGCCTGTGTTTGTCTTCTTGGTGGCAGCGGGACACTACTTGTGCTTGCCACCTCACCAGCTTGAACTGCACTTATGGGACTCGCCACGTCACCAAGTGTTACTGCAGTGCTGGTTTGACTACGACCGGGGTGTACTAGGCCGCTGGTGCTTGCCAGTTCACCAAAACGCTACCAAAAAAACTGTTAGCGATTGCAGGGATCAGGCCTGACTCTGCGAACGCTGCAGTTATGTGTTTAGTGTTTTGTAAGTGACAGTGATCGATCGATACTGCACTTGGGTGGGCTGGGCTGGGCCGGGCGGAGGGGCAAAACGCAGGTGCTAGCAGGTATCTGGGCTGATCCCACTAACACTGCGTTTTTGGGAACCCTAAACTGCTGGGGACGCTAGTATAGATCTGATCGGATCAGATATTGATCCGTTCAGATACTATACCACTAAGGGAGGTGTACGGCGCGTGTGTGGGTGTTAGCGGTACTGGCGCTAACCTGACGCTGCCTGGGGCTGGTGCTTGCTAGTTCACCAAAATGCTCCCAAAAAAACTGTTAGCGATCGCAGGGATCAGGCCTGACTCTGCGAACGCTGCAGTTATGCGTTTAGTGCCTTGTAAGTGACAGTGATCGATCGATACTGCACTTGGGCTGGGCTGGGCGGAGGGACAAAACGCAGGTGCTAGCAGGTATCTGGGCTGATCCCATTAACACTGCGTTTTTGGGAACCCTAAACTGCTGGGGACGCTAGTATAGATCTGATCGGATCAGATATTGATCCGTTCAGATACTATACCACTAAGGGAGGCGTATGCCGCGTGCGTGGGTGTTAGCGGTACTGGCGCTAATCTGACGCTGCCTGGGGCGACGCATATCACCGCCGGGCGATCGGGGGCTAAACCTTTATTCGGTAATAAACGGCGGGTGCCCTGACACTATAAAAAATAAACGAACTAACCAGCGTCACCCGTAACGGATATACGGTGATCAGTGGTGAAAGGGTTAACTAAGGGGCATTCAAGGGGTTAAAACATTTATTAGGTAGTATATGGGGGTCCCTGTCACTATAAAACGCTGACGGCGAACCTAAATATTTACCTCACTAACTAGCGTCACCAGCGACACTAATACAGCGATCAGAAAAATGATCGCTTAGTGACACTGGCGACAGGGGGTGATCAAGGGGTTAAAACTTTATTAGGGGGGGTTAGGAGGGTATCCTAGACCTAAAGGGGGCTAATACTAACTGTCCCAACACTGTAACTGTCACAAACTGACACCAATGCAGTAATCAGAAAAAAAACTGCTGGTGTCAGTTTGTGACAGGGAGGGGGGGGGGGTGATTGGGGGGGATCGGGGGGCAATCGGGGGGGGGGGATCGGGGTGTTTTGTGTGCCTGGCATGTTCTACTGTGTGTGTAGTGTTGTGCACTCACAGTGAAGTCTTCTCTCCTCGGCGCTGCAACGGAAAATACCGAGCCGAGGAGAGATGACATCATTTCCTTTGCTGCTGTTTAGCATACAGCAGCAAAGGAAGTGATCTGATTGGCCAGCGGAGATCGCGAGGGGGGGGCCACGAACGGATGGCCTCCCCCTCACCTCCGATCTCCGGGGGACATAACAGGACCGCCTCGGGCACCGGGGGGGGTCCGATCGGACCCCCCACCCGCGGGAGGCAAATCACGTATATGTACGTGATTTTGCCTGCCCGTGCCACCTTGCCGACGTACATCGGCGTGAGGCGGTCCTTAAGTGGTTAAAGATATACAGTATCTCACAAAAGTAAGTACACCCCTCACATTTTTGTAAATATTTTATTATATCTTTGCATGTGACAACACTGAAGAAATTACACTTTGCTACAATGTAAAGTAGTGACACACAGCCATTAATGTCTAAACCGCTGGCAACAAAAGTGAGAACACCCTTAAGTGAAAATGTCCAAATTGGGCCCAGTTAGCCATTTTTCCTCCCTGGTGTCATGTGACTCATTAGTGTTATAAGGTCTCAGGTGTGAATGGGGAGCAGGTGTGTTACATTTGGTGTTATCACTCTCACTCTCTCATACTGGTCACTGGAAGTTCAACATGGCACCTCATGGCAAGGAACTCTCTGAGGATCTGAAAAAAAGAATTGTTGCTCTACATAAAGATGGCCTAGGCTATAAGAAGATTGCCAAGACCCTGAAACTGAGCTGCAGCATGGTGGCCAAAACCATACAGCGGTTTAACAGGACAGGTGTCACTCAGAACAGGCCTCGCCATAGTCGACCAAAGAAGTTGAGTGCACGTGCTCAGCGTCATATTCAGAGGTTGTCTTTGGGAAATAGACGTATAAGTGCTGCCAGCATTGCTGCAGAGGTTGAAGGGGAGGGGGGTCAGCCTGTCAGTGCTCAGACCATACGCCCGCACACTGCATCAAATTGGTCTGCATATATATATATATATATATAATAAAAAATTCAGTCTTTAAAATATATGCAATATTCCCAAGTGACTTGTGCAGATGTCCAAAGTGCTCTGTGTTCTGTGCATACACTTATTCATGACTCCAGTTTAGCAAAATGATGAAGTGACAGTAGTGCTCCCCTTCGGTTCCACACTCACCACAACACTGTAAACAGGCCCTAACTTTTTGCAACTGTATAGTTATCCATGAAGAGGACTGGCTGCCAGGCAGCGAGGAATAAGGTAAGTATTACAGCTTCCTTTACCCTTATGCCCCGTACACACGGTCGGACATTGGTCGGACATTCCGACAACAAAATCCATGGATTTTTTCCGACGGATGTTGGCTCAAACTTGTCTTGCATGCACACGGTGACACAAAGCTGTCGGAAAATCAGATCGTTCTGAACGCGGTGACGTAAAACACGTACGTCGGGACTATAAATGGGGCAGTAGCCAATAGCTTTCATCACTTTATTTATTCTGAGCATGCGTGGCACTTTGTGCGTTGGATTTGTGTACGGACGATCGGAAATTCCAACAACGGATTTTGTTGTCGGAAAATTTTATAGCCTGCTCTCAAACTTTGTGTGTCGGAAAATCCGATGGAAAATGTGTGATGGATTGTCGGAATTTCCGACAACAAGGTCCTATCACAAATCCGACCGTGTGTACGGGGCACAAGACTTAAAGGGATTGATTTACTATTTATTTATTTATTTATTTATATCAGGTACTTATATAGCGCCGTCAATTTACGCAGCGCTTTACATATACATTGTACATTCACATCAGTCCCTACTATGAGTGGAGAGTGCAAAATCTGGTGTGCTTTGCGTAGAAACCAATCAGCTTCCAGGTTTTATTGTCAAAGCTTAGTTAGAGCTGAAGTTAGAAGCTGATTGGCTACCATGCACAGCTGCACCAGATTTTGCACTCTACATTTTAGTAAAATCAACCCCAAAGTGTACATATATCCAAAACCTTTTTTTCAGTTTTGGTTCAGATTTGCTCTCTGTGTCCAGTTGGGGAGATTTCTCTTTATACCTGTTCAAAAACGTAATAGGAAGTAAAGCCCCATACACACTATTAGATTTTCTGCTGATTTTTGTCTTCAGATTTACCAAAACCATGTAGTGCAAGGGCCTGCTTGATTGCATACAAATTGAAACTCTTAAGGTTTGACCTCATATATGGTTTTGGTAAATCTGAAGACAAAAATCAGCAGAAAATCTAATAGTGTGTACAGGGGTTTACAGTAAATCTCTATGCAAAGTGAGAGAAATTTCCCTAGCTGTACCCAGAACAAGCGACCCTATTTGAAGATTTCTCCACCCCTCCTGGTCTGGGGACAACTGTAAAATGTTGGCTTTCCCAATATATTTTGTTTTGGTGAGGATAGCCAACAAGATAAAATCAGAGGTCAAATCTCTTCCTGTGGGGCAAAGACAGCAATCAAAAAAGTTTGGGCTGTACATACTCTTTGACGAGCATTTAACCCTTAGGGATGGTTAAAGGGAGCCCCCACTGCAAGGGTATTAAAAAAATGTAAGTACAGGGTCCTCTAAATGTTTTCGGGGCTGTAGTCAGGAAGGGACGGCCTACCACATATGGTGGCAATGCCCCAAGGTACGGAGGTTTTGGATCAGGGTTTACAATTTTATTTATACTCTCACCCAAATTGACCTGACAAAGTCCCCAAAACACGCGCTACTGGGCTGTAAGGTAGAAGAAGCCTCAAACTCGGAGAAGGCTCCTCACATTCATATTTGTTTCCACTAAAATTGCAATAGCCAGGAACTGGAAGTCGGCAGCTATACCATTTGACCAACTCAATCGTAAACTTTCTTGGCTCATGTTAAATGAAAGACTGACGGCAATCTTACAGGATAAATTGAAGCTGTTTGAAAAGGTATGGGGTCCCTGGATTGGATATCTAACTAATGATCCCTGGACAGTCGCTGACTAGGTTACCTCCTGGTTGACATTGATCAGAGCGCGGAGTCCTTCCCCTTTCCCCCTCTCTCCCCTCGTTCTCTTTTCACCTCTCGTACTTATCGGTTTCCTTTTCTCTTTTTGTTTTGCCTCTCCCCTTCTTTTCCTCTTCTTTTTGGATTTTGGTATTGTGGGGCCTGGACTGCATTCTTCCACGCTCTGGGGGATGGAATGTCTCCAGCTACGTGCGAGGGGATGCACATCCCTTAACGCGGGGGGCGTACTCTGGGACCCATTTAATTGAGTCAATATCATCATATAGGGCATATTGAGATGTTTCAGACTTGCAGCCTGCCTTACAGCTCGCTTTGAAGATTAATAATCAAGATTGCAGTTAATGAAACTGTATTGCTAAAGATTACAAATTCTTGTCTATAACGCATAAGAAGCAAGTTGTCTTAGGGAGCATGGCCTATTGCCACGCAGAGTGTGGTAACATGTTCCTCCTAGTGTACTTATGCAATTATAAAGTTTGATTTTTCATTCTTATACTGTATGTTCTTCAGAATATGGAAGTTATGTACTGTTTAAAGTCAATGCCAAAGTCTTTATTCTGTTTTGTGAAAAACTTGAATAAAAATTATTGAAATAATAAAAAACAAAATAAACATAAAAAGTGTAGCGCTAATACTGAAACGTATATATGAAAGAAAAAGTGTTTAGAAACAATTCACTCCTATGTGTATAGAATACCAACATCAAATCTCTCCTGCATAGAGGGACTGAGACACTGAAGTATGTTATGCAAAATTCTGTGATGTGTAATCATGTATAACAAACCATCCTACACATAGGTAACACAATCTATGTGATATAGGTTAAACTATGAACCAAAAAATGTGAAAAATACAAATATTGGTAGTGAAAAGTTTGTGATTCTGATTCAGGAGTGTAGCAACAATCTCCCGATCAAGTTCATAATAAAATAGTCCAACAAATGATGCAGAAATGGCAAAATCAGCCCAAAGGTGCAAAACTAGTGCAACACAGATGGTGTAGTGCTATTCTTCTCAGTAGTAATCCGAATCAAATAGAGGATAAAATATTCTTACCGACTTCGGTGGACTCACAGGCCTTTGGCGGTGAGTCAAAAGAGCTTGAACTATCATAAGATGGATGACAGTATAAGTGTGGTTTGTATGGTGAAGAACCTCCTCCTTGGATGAGGGACCAGAAGCCTGCCCAGGTGGCTTATACGATCATCGTCATTGTCAACGTGAGCGAGCCATACATGAAATATGTAAAAAAGAAAAGACAGGAAGCCTCCACATGGTGTAAATCCAAAAATTCAATTGGGGTTTATTTGATCAAACAAGATCATCCGACAGTCCATATAAAAGGATAAAATTTTAGAATCGATTCCAACAGCAATAAATAAAAACAGGCGTGGTGAGGGTGGCTGGATACAGCAAGGAGACCCGACGCGTTTCGTCTAAGGAGACTTCAGCTGGGGTATGTGCCATCCTGCCACCACCACGCTTATATACACAAATTATAATGGTAACAAATAGAACAGCTGGTACAACAGCGTGCGCTCTGACTTCCTGGATTCCCGGCGTGCGTTCCATTCAGGATCATGTGTTCCCACAATCCGCCAATCAGATCTAGTATTTGTCTCTACCAACTAGGCCTCGGTCTGGTTATCCTATCCGGATGCGCTCTTACTGAATGGGAGTGTCCACCCCCCAGTAGCCAACCCAATGCAGATCAACACAACGTTTGACGTGCACGTGACCCGTGTCACATGCTAACGTCTGACGTGCCATTGGGTACGTGTCATCGCGAAACCCGGAAACAGGAACATATCGGCGAGGTTACTGGAGCACAAACTGCGTTCCAGATGGATCATCGAGACAGGAAATACTTTAATTGGAAGTAAATACGGCATTCTCAGAATCTACCGCAATAGTTAGCATATATCAGAAAGGATAAAGTTTACCCGTAGAGCCTAAATATCCCAGCTAGGATATCGGACCAGGAAGTCAGTATGCTCAACAATAAAATTAAAAAATTATATGTCGAAAAAGTAAATTAAAAATGACCATCTTATTTTTTACATATGAATGTTAAGGCAAGAGTTAATAACACCTATCCTTATTCATACTAAATGACAGGACATGTATGACCAAAAACAATCCAGAACCGAAGAGAGAGAAAGTGCTATAACGCACATTTTAAAATTATATACCATTCTGTCTAAAAGAGATTAATTTATAAAAATATTTAAATAAAAATAAAACTAAAACTAAAGAGACCAGGACCTTCTTAATCTAAACAAACAGAATTATTAATTGCAGATATTATATCGTAATCACACCTCATATATATAATCTGAACGAAACAGAATTATTAATTCCAGATATTATATCATATACATATGGGGACCATCTTATTTATAAGTAAAGCGACACTATTTATTGAGCAGGTTAGACACACTCGCACTACATGTATCAAAACTTTTGTGGGATAAGGTTGTCTGAAAACAGGGACCCTCACCGGACCATACATTTAGGACTGATTAATAAATGAATTAATATCCCACTCCACGTTAAGTCCGTAAGGCGTAAAACATCTTAACTGATGTATCCAAAAAGTCTCAAGCTTCGATACTCCTCTTACATTTGATTCACCCCTCCAATGAGGGATGAATTTATCTATTATTTGGAATTTAGTGCCGGTAGGGTCTCGATTGTGGCATAATAAATAATGATTGGGTATGCTATGGTTAGTTTGTCCCTTTTTGATGGACTTTATATGTTCGTTGACCCTTATAGCAAACGTACGTATGGTCCGCCCCACGTACTGTTTCCCGCAGGGACAAGTAATGAGGTATACAATATACCTCGTTGAGCATGTAACAAAATGTTTAACAGAATATTCTTTCCCAGTGATAGTTGATCCGAAGGTCTCGATCTTTCTAGATCTGTGTGCGTTGTATTTACACACCCTACACCTTCGGCACGGAAAGAAGCCTTTCATATTCTGGAAAAATGAGGGGGCAGTAGGGGGGTCAATTATATTGGGCGCAATCTGTCCCCTCAGGGGCATAGCACCTCTATAAATCACCCCTGCTTGTTCCGGAAGGACAGGCCCCAAAACGGTGTCATTTTTTAGTACCTTCCAGTGCCTGTGAATGATATCTTTAACCTGTTTATGCTGAATTGAAAAATTGGTGAGAAAAGACCATTTCTGTTTGTTTTCTAAATTACGTTTAGGTTGTTCTGAAATTAATGAATTCCTATCGACTAAGGAAACATTATGAATCACTTCATCTATCTCCAATACATTGTAACCCTTATCGGCAAATCTAGATTTCAAGATCTTGGCTTGATCGAAATAATCTGTAAATTGTGAGCAGTTACGTCTAATCCGCAGAAGTTGACTGCGAGGAATAGATTTTAGCCAGGCTCCATTTCTTTTTTACATATTTCATGTATGGCTCGCTCACGTTGACAATGACGATGATCGTATAAGCCACCTGGGCAGGCTTCTGGTCCCTTATCCAAGGAGGAGGTTCTTCACCATACAAACCACACTTATACTGTCATCCATCTTATGATAGTTCAAGCTCTTTTGACTCACCGCCAAAGGCCTGTGAGTCCACCGAAGTCGGTAAGAGTATTTTATCCTCTATTTGATTCGGATTACTACTGAGAAGAGTAGCACTACACCATCTGTGTTGCACTAGTTTTGCACCTTTGGGCTGATTTTGCCATTTCTGCATCATTTGTTGGACTATTTTATTATGAACTTGATCGGGAGATTGTTGCTACACTCCTGAATCAGAATCACGAACTTTTCACTACCAATATTTGTATTTTTTACATTTTTTGGTTCATAGTTTAACCTTAGATAGATTGTGTTACCTACTGTATGTGTAGGATGGTTTGTTATACATGCTTACACATCACAGAATTTTGCATAATATACTTCAGTGTCTCAGTCCATCTATGCAGGAGAGATTTGATGTTGGTATTCTATACACATAGGAGTGAATTGTTTCTAAACACTTTTTCTTTCATATATACGTTTCAGTATTAGCGCTACACTTTTTATGTTTATTTATTCTGCACAATTCTGTCTAATTGTAGTGTTGGCTGCTGTTTAATTTTTGTGATTGGCGCGGTATTTTTTTTTTGATTATTCAATAAAAAAAAAAAAAAACACAATAAAAAAACAAAAAACAATAAAAAAATTAAAATACCGGATTTCAGCTTTATTCCCTTCACGCTGACCATATGCAAATATGTGGCCCCACTGGACTGGGCTTTTTTTCTGTGGGGCCATTTATATTTGCTTATCTCCCTTTGTTCTGGGAGTCACTGTGACACTTTTATTTTTTTTAATTATTAGTATTAGTGTCATTTAGTGTCAATATGTTTTAGGTAGGATAAAAAAAGCAAAGTTCACACTATTGTTTCTGGGCTGTACTACGGGTACAAACAACAATTAACAAACACATACGTAATATTGATGCGTTTGTCAGAAGCAGGAGAATATATTTTGGGTTGTTATTTGGTGGTAGGTTATGGTAGTAGCAAGAGATATACAGTTAGATTTTAAAAAAAAAAAGTTTTTTTTTTTTACTATTTTGGGACAGTTTTCCTTAATAAAAAAAAAATCAGGAGAGATCTATTACCATATATCACGAAATGAAAGCCCAATTTGTCCTGAAAAAAACAAGGTATAATCCACCTGGATGCACAAAGTGGTTGTGATGATATATACGGTTTTACTAACACATGTTGCAAAATTGGGCTTGGGCATTAAGATTTGTTTTGCCCTTGGGCGCAAAGCGGTTAATTAATGTGAAGGTTTTCATTTGCATGTGAACTTGAATTATTATATGGCATAAAAATGTATAAAATATGTAAGTCATTAAAAGTACAACTAAAAAAGCAAACTCAGAAAAAGTTCTCTTAAAGATTTTTGTTTTGACCACTAGAGAGCAGCAAAGTCCATCAGAAAATGTAACCATTTTAGACTTTAGCGCTGGATCCATAGTTCAGCTGGAGAACATTGTCTTATGGAGTCTTTGGGGGGAATTTATCAAAACTGGAGCAGTAGTGCATAGCAACCAGTCAGCTTCTATCTTTCATTTTCAAAGAGCTTGTTTACACTTGCGGTTTGGTGGGTGGTGAAAACACAGTTGAGGAGAGTTTTTAACCACCCCCCCAACTGTCCCTACTTAAGCTGTGAAGGCAGCTGGATGGGGGTGCACATATATCAAGACTACAAAGCTTTGCTTCGTGGCTGTGCCAAAAACTATACCCCCTGTTGCATTCAGCAGGCAGTACTGCCACCAAACGGCATACAAGTAAATAGAGCTGCGCAGCAACCATGTACCCTGCTCTTCAGAGGGCGACGCAACAGAGTTAATCTACCTGAGGCTTTCTAATATCTGTCACTGTGTTGGTGAGTTCCTGGACCCCCACACCTGCTGTAGACTTTCTGAGTGGTTCCCACAACTCCCTGCAAGAATCAAAATATGGAACAGCAAGCAAGTACAGAATTACAATTAGACTTGGGAAACGTAACATTAATAAATCACCGGGACCAGATGGCTTGCATCCGAGGGTACTTAGGGAACTCAGTCAAATAACTGCCAGACCATTGTTCCTAATTTTTACTGACAGTCTAATGACTGGATTGGTACCAGCTGATTGGAGAAAAGCCAATGTAGCACCAATATTTAAAAACAGCCCAAAATACATCCCTGGGAATTACAGACCAGTTAGCCTAACATCAATAGCCTTGAAGGGGAAGATAAGGGACTATATACAAGATTTTAGTAATGAAAATGGTATAATTAGCAGTAATCAGCATGGATTCATGAAGAATCGTTCTTGCCAAACCAACCTATTAACCTTCTATGAGGAGGTGAGTTGCCATCTAGATAAAGGAAGGCCCGTAGACGTGGTGTATCTGGATTTTGCTAAAGCATTTGACACAGTTCTACATAAGCGTTTACTGTACAAAATAGGGTGAGTACATAGATTGAAAACTGGCTACATGGGAGAGTCCAGAGGGTGGTGATAAATGGTGAGTACTCGGAATGGTCAGGGGTGGGTAGTGGGGTCCCACAGGGTTCTGTGCGGGGACTAATCCTATTTAATTTGTTCATAATCTAGTCGTGTTTTGTAGTGTCTTTGTATGTATATGTTTGTTGTATGTGTTTTTGTTTTGTTGTGTTAATTTCTGTGTATGCTTGTTTTGTATATTAGTTTATGTGTACCTCTCGGAATATATTTTTGTCTCGCCCTTTCCTCCCCCACTGTCCACACCTCCCCCCCCCCTCCTTTACTGGAGATACTGGAGGGGGGATTCGGGGACGGGGGTTGCGGACTGGGGGGGAGAGTAGGGTGACATGGGTTGGAGTGAGAAAATTTGTAATTGCTACACATGGCCTGAGTACTTTGGTTGGTTCATTTGTGGTTTATTTGTGGTTTATTTGATATGACTCCCTCAAATGAAGTGTTAATTTCATGGAATGTAAGGGGTCTTGGTAGCCCCTCTAAGCGGCAAGCAGTGTTTTCATCATTAAGGAGGTACTCACCATCTATAATATGTCTCCAGGAAACCTACTTAAACCCTGAGACGATACACTATTTAAAACAAAATCAGTTTAATACTCAGTTCATTCTACATACACATCGTATTCAAGAGGAGTGTCTATACTTATATCCAATGGATTGGATATTACATGTAGACAAATAAGGAAGGATAGTAAAGGCCAATTTATTTTTTTGTACTGTACATTATTAGATCGTTCATTTGTGATAGGAAACATATATATTCCTCCGCCATATTCAACGGAAGTATTTAAAGAATATATTGAGTTTATATCCAATAAAATAGATAGTGCATGCCTGTTGGTTGGTGATTTTAACAATTATATTAACTCTGCATTAGATAAATATAATATGACTGATAAGCAAACTTTACTGGGGCCTACAGCCTTCAGTAGATACATAACGGAACTGGGATTGATAGATCTCTGGAGACAGCGTAATCCAACAAATAGGCAATATTCTTGCTCTTCAAGTAGTCATAAAACCCTCTCAAGGATAGATTTAGCGTTGGGAACATATTCTATGTTACCATACCTTTGTGATATTAAATATGAGGCTAGGGGTATCTCAGACCACTCTCCCTTTACACTGTATTTTTCATTTGGGATTAAGTTGGGAAATACCCTATGGAAGGTGAACCCATATTGGTTGTCATTATTCCCTTCATCGGAAGACATTATGATGGAATTATTTATTTATCAGACTATAAATAGAACCTCGGCCTCACCCTTAACCTCCCTGGCGGTATTCCTGAGTGTGGCTCGGGGTGCATTTTCAATACCAAAAGCGGTATCCCCGAGCCAGATCGCATTGCAGGATCCTTGTAGAGGTTACTTACCTTGTCCCCTGGATCCTCCAATGTCTCCCCGCTGTGATCTGCAAGCCGCCGTGTCTCACTCGATTCACAGCGCCGAGCTCTGTTCCCTGCGAGTGTTGCGTCGCACAGGGATGGAGTTCGGCGCCAAATTCAAAGAGTAAAACACACAGTATAGATACAGTATACTGTAATCTTACAGATTACAGTACTGTATCATATAATTACAAATCCCCTTTGTCCCTAGTGGTCTGTCCAGTGCCTTGCATGCAGTTTTAAATTATAATAACTGTTCTTTCTGCCTGGAAACTGGAGATTGTCCATAGCAACCAAAACTGTCCCTTTACATCAAAAGTGGTTTTAGACCATCTAGAAAACAGCGATAATAAATTAGAATCACTCTCAGAATTGAGCGATAGTGATTTGTGGGGAAATCCGTCATCAAACACTAAAAGTAACGAAAGCGACAATTCTGCAACTGAGCAAATTTCAGTGTTTTTGATTTAATTACATTATTGAATAATTTTTATTATTATTATATTATTATTTGTTATAATTATTTATAGTTATTTATTATATTATAATTTTTTATTTCGTTTTTCAAACTTTATCATACCCGGGATGTCTACTAGACTCTGGTTTGAACAGATTTAAGTGAATTATTCCTAAGAATTACAGGCCTATAATATAAAACACCAAATTTCTGTGCAAAATAATTGTACCACTTTCAGCATCAAAAATCTGAAATAATCATACCGCCAGGGAGGTTAATATATTGGGATGCAATGAAATCGTATTTGCATCCTTATTGCACAAATCTCAAAAATTAGGAACAATCTAGGCAATGGGAAAAAAACTCTACCTGATGATATGATGAGGGCCGAACTTCTATTTATAACCAACCCAAATGAAGACACAAAAAAAGAATGGCTTCAGAGTCAAATACACTATGCAGCAGTGGCTAAGAAGAAGGCAGAAAATAAAAGATTCTTTTTACAACAATCATACTTTGAGGAGGGAGAGGGGACGGTACACCTATTGGCAACTATTGTAAAAGCTCAGCGGGCAGCATCATATATAACTGAAATACAATCATCCTTATATAAGAGGGTTGATACTACTCCAGAGATATTGGGTGCATTTAGGGAATATTATCAGGCATTATATAAAAGCAGGGTATCCTTTTCGGAAGAGTTCTTGAATGGATTCTTTGATACTATTAAATTACCAAATATCTCAAAGGATGAAAGGGAGGCTTTGGAGGGTCCATTAACTTTGGATGAGCTAAAAAAAAGGAGCAGGTAATTTACCTAATAATAAAGCACCAGGAGCAGATGGCCTTCCAGGGGAGACATATCAAAAATATGGGGATGTGCTATTGCCTGTACTGCTTGATGTTTGGGTTCACTTCCCCCATCAATGAATGAAGCAGAAATTATTGTTCTATTGAAACCCGATAAGGACCCAAGTCCCTGATTCATTACGTCCAATATCTTTGCTAACATCAGATATTAAGTTGCTGGCAAAAGTATTGGCGACTAGATTAGATATTTATCCAAATTAATCCACCGTGATCAATCAGGTTTTATCCCCAATAGATCTACAGCTAATAACATTAGACGGTTATTCTTGAACTTACAACTCCCAACAGATAACATGGGAAATAGAGCTATAATGTCACTTGAGGTGGCTAAAGTATTTGATACTATAGAGTGGGTCTTCTTGTGGAATTGCTTAAAACGATACGGGTTTGGTCCTAGATTTATTAAATGGATACAGCTTTTATATGACTCTCCAAGAGCAAGGGTACAGGTGAATGGATGTGTATCGACCCCTTTTCGTTGACCAGAGGGACAAGGCAGGGATGTCCCTTAACCCCGCTGCTCTTTGCTTTGGCCATTGAACCACTGGCTGAGGCTATTGGTTCATCTGTGGATATTGTGGGATTCTGCAGATCTACAGGTGAAGACAAGATAGCACTTTATGCGGATGATGCTCTTGTGTTTCTAGGAGATACGGGTCCATCCATATCTGCGGTTATGTCCTTAATAAATTTATATGGATCCTTTTCAGGATTTAATATTAATTGGGACAAATCTGTAATAATGCTTGTGGACTCTGAGTGTACGGGACATCTGCGCCAGACACAGCGGATGGCCCTGGTCACATCATTTAAATACTTGGGAGTGGTAAATACACCGAATGTTATAGATTATACAGATAGGAATATACTCCCTCTTATTGTTAAACTTAGACAACAGAGTAAAATATGGCGTAAACTCCCAATATCTATGGTGGGGAGGGCAAATTTGGTGAAGATGGTGTGAATGCCACAGATGTTATACCTATTGCATAATTGCCCCATATGGTTGGCGTTACATTTATTTAAGACCATTGACGCGGTCTTTAGAGACTTTGTGTGGAGGGGAGGAAAACCCAGGATTAGATTTGAAATATTACAACAGCCCATTGATAAAGGGGGAATTGCGATACTTAATGTAATATTATTTTTGATTGCTTTACAATTACAACACTGGCATGGCTGGGATGCAGTGGACATGGAGGACCCTATACAGAAGATAATAGCATCCCAATTTTAAAATTACCCTTTAGTTCAATTAATTGCAGCACACCATTTCTATAATACATAAAGGTTCCCTACTTTCCACTTGATTCATAGAGTATGGGAAGCAGTACGAAATATTACTCAACATAAGGGATATACAAAACAGATGCCCATATGGGATAATTACTGCCTCTATGAATTAAATAAACTATCAGAATATTTAGACTGAAAAAAGGCGGGCATATTATTCCTGTATCAGTTATATTAAGGGGACGTTTTACTTCCTTTTAATATATTGAAAGATCGGTATCAGCTAACAAATAAAAACTTTTATCAATACCTTCAAATACGTCATGCATTACAAATCCAAAGCTCAAAAAGTCAATTACAGTATGAATACTCTAAAATATTAACAAAGGCAACCTTGGCTGCCTATATGAAAAGTGGATTAATAGGAGATCTTTATGCTAATTTACAAATAATGGAGAATACTGAAAAACACAAAAATAGCTTTGTTCGGTGGCAAGAAGATATAGAGGGTGTAGATGAGGAGGACTGGACACGTGCCCTTTAAACACTTCCTAGGACATCTCTCTCGCCGTTTCAAAGGCTATCTCAGCTTTTTATTATACATAGGGCTCATTATACTCCACAAAAACTTTCTGCCTGGGGAAAATATCTAACACCACTATGTCTGCAATGCTCTCTATTCAAAAAGTATTTATAACCTTAAACTTAGTATGCTCAACTGAGATAATAAGGATGCCCAAACTGGCTCTACTGGGTATAATACCTGATGGAGCATTACCAGTAGAAATGCATATTATGTGGATAAGATATATTTAGCACGTAAAGTTATTCTACAAAAATGACTCCCCAACCCATAAACAATGGGTTGAGAAACTCAATTATATACTTAAAAGAGAAAAATTAACATACAAACATAGAGGTACACCCCAAAGATTTAATAAAATATGGTTACACTGGATAAAATCTACTGATGAATTATATGATGGTTTTTCTAGTAGAGAGGAGCGAAGGTAGAGGAGATAGATGGGAGTAAGGAGTAGTGGTAGAAGAGAGAGGCATAGAGGGTGTGAAAGAAAGATAATTTGTTGCTGCTTGGATAAAATAGCTATAATTTGATGATTTACACTGGGGGAATTCAGGCTGTTGTGCAGAGTGTATTTATAATTTTAGTATGTTATATATTCATTATAGAGTGGAAATGTAAAAAACACTGCGCTAACTGGTGAAAGGTAGCAGCTACACAGTGTGACAAACAACATAATAAAATGAATAAGAAAAATGTAGCGCATAAAAAACTGAAATAACAAAAAATAGTGATGAATTATATAGTCAAAAACACCACAAGTCTTCCGGCCAGATATAGTGAATACAACTATTGATAATAAAAAGTCAATTGGCCATAAGGCAAAAAATGTGAATAGTGAATCTCCAAATGAGTGTGCACATGGAAATAGTCACTGGAATTGAAGAGTATTACAAACGTTGGCAGGAAACTTGGTTAATTGGTACATATGAGAACCACATCCACCAAAAACGGCATCAAATCAGAGAATGGTAGGTATAAACTCTTACCAGATCCAGTGGACTCCCCTGTCAGCGACATGGAGTCATGAAGACAATGTGCCACCCAGGGCGTGTGGAAAGATATCTGGACCGTCAGAACTCCCAGGTAGGGCTTCACAGGAACTCACGGGGTCATCAGATGAGTGCTCCCGGTGGATACAGATGGAATTCTGGCAGCTGTAATGTACTGCGTATGATGGAAGTTGAGCATTCACTTCTCTTCCTCACATAGACCTCAACCTCAGCTGTAGTCAAGCAGCAGAATGTCAATGAGGCAGCATATGGTTGGATCCAGAAAGAACCTGCTCCAGAAGATAGGTATACCTATCTTGGATTGCTTCTTAGCTCCCCTCTGCTGCTCAACACCAGAAGCCTCTCTCTTTCTTGAGGCTGCTTCCAACTCCATTTCTGAATCTGAACTTTGCTCTGAAGAAGCCCCAGATGAGGAAATATCTAACTTAGGGGCCCTATGACGGTTGGAGACAGGCACTGGAGCTTCCCGTCCCCGTCCTCACCGCCTGCCCCTTCCGCTGCCCAGCCTTCCTTCACTCCTCCAGGTACTGCAGGTCAGCTTCAGAGATGCTCTCATCTCTTGCTTTTTTTCCTTGAAGTCTTCACAGAAGATTTCTTTACAGAGGAAGAAGAAGCACCCTTTTTAGTACTTGCTACCACTCCTGGTGGGGGGGGGGGTTTCCTTTAAGTCAGGAGTGGAAGACTCATGGGGGCTGACTGACTCGGGGGGCACAGACTTGGAAGGTTCTGACACAAGAGGAGCATGTACAGTAGGCTGGGGGGGACACAGAGACAGATACAGAAGGAATACTTACAGACGCAGGAGAGGTGGCCACAGGAACTGGGGAGGGATCCTGAACAGGGCCAGGGGAGACAGTCACCACAGAGGAGGATGGCACACCAGGGGCCTCACCATCCAATCTGTCCAGTCTCAAAAGGTCATCTATCACCTCCTTCGCCATATTGTGCCAGGCCTCAGGACATGAGCTGTAGGGGTGACCAAGGCGCTGGCACAGGTTGCACCTTATCATCTGGGTGCAGTCCTTAGCCACATGACCTTGAACCCAACACACTGAACATATCAAGGCTGAACAGGAGGAGCTCAAATGCCCCTTTTCTCCACAGTGGTGACAGCTTCAGCTGACCAGGGTAGAAAATAGTCATCCTATCCCTCCCTATTAAAGCTGAGGAGGGCAGGTGACAAACAACATTCCCATCCCTGGCCAACCTGACTTTTAACTACCAACCCCCAGTCCAGATGTTATGTTCATCAAGGATTTTATCGGGCTTAGTCAAAACCTCACCATAATTCTTTAACCAGACCTCCAGATCCCGAGCAGGGATGCTCTCATTAGTGAGAATAATTGTGATCTTTTTCACTGTTGACCTTTGTGAAAATGCAACTGGGGCCAGACCTTCCCATTCGCGTCTTGACCTGCACCGGGCCTCATATCGCTCCCAGAACAGGTCAAGACCCTCTGGCTTAGTGACTCCCAGCTACATGTATTAGGGCATACAGATCGTTTGCCCCAAAACGCATCTCCAAAATCATGTCCACCACTGCACGCCGTGCTGGAGGGATTGCACCACCTTCTCATTTAAGAATGACTACATTTCGTTTCGAAACCCCCAGCAGAAGCCAGAGACCAAAGACCTGGGGTGCTTAAAGTGGTAGCTTGTAGGGGGAAAACCTGCTTGAAAAGTGGAGTTACCAGGAGGACAGCGTACCACCTTAGCAAATGTAGGCTTATCAGGGCCAAGGCCCCACACTGATGTTACAGTAGTCTGTATATTATTATAAAATTATGCTTGGACTGAGCTGGGACGATTGTCCATCACACTTGTGCTGGGATGATTGTTGTCAGTCACATACACATTCAATTTCCCATCAGGAATAGTCATAGTTTCTGCTGCAATATCAGCTGTCTCCTGAAGCTGCACTGTAGAGTCCTTAGCAGCTGTGGGGCAAACAGCTTTGGACTCAGCTAAAGGAGGGTTACCAGGCTGGGCTGACACTTGTAGTTTCTTTGCCGGAATGTCATTTTTTAAATGCAACTTTTGCTGCACTGCAGCTTCAGCAGGTACAGCATTGCTAGACACAGGATTAAACTGCTTTATCCCCTGCTTGGGGCTTGACATTATCAGGCACATCATCAGTAATGTCCTCATCACCAAACGCCAGCTGATCCCCTTCGCATAGGAGACTCCGTTGCCTGGATGGCCCTCAGCATGCCTCCTGATTCCTGGGAAGGCATCGGGTTGCTTACCTCCCCCTGAGGGGGCAGAGGGTCTGAACTGGGGGTCTCCTCCTCCAACCCCACCTTTGCTATCCTTATAAACCTTTGATCATTGCCAAACTTCTCTTTAAAGGGCCCATCTCTTCCTTCCATCATGGACACAATGGTCTCCTGTTGTTCCACCCGTACTTTAGCCAGTTGGATTTATGAATCCATCCATACGCGGTTTCGGCTGTACAAGCCCTCACGCTGCCTTCGCAAAGTTTCAACTTCGTTCTGAGTTTGTAGAGTTTGCCTCTCTCCCTATTCAGGACTTTAATCCCGGCCACCACTCGCTCCTGAATGGCCTCTGAGCCTTCATCCTCACAAGGGGCAGAGAGATCACCAGCCATGGCTTGTACAGGGGCAGGCATGTCACCCGACGGCCCAGGAGATGGCTGTGAGCTACCAGCAAGAGAGGCCCCACTAGCCTCCATGGCTTCCCCAGAAAGGGGCCAGGAGAGCTGGGAGAGATTTCACCACCACACTCCCCTCTCACACAGGTCACCTGGAGCAGCCTCAGAATCACAGCAGGAGAGAGACCTTCCTCCTTACACACCTATGCTCCAATGAGCACTATTCCTCCCACTGACACCAATGATGGGGCACTATTCCTCCCACTGACACCAATGATGGGGCACTATTCCTCCCACTGACACCAATGATGGGGCACTATTCCTCCCACAGACACCAATGATGGGGCACTATTCTTCCCACTAATACCAAAAATTGGGCATTATTCCTTCCACTGATACCAAAAATTGGGCACTATTCCCCCCACTGATACAAAAAATGGGGCACTATTCCTCCCACTGATACCAAAAATGGGGCACTATTCCTCTCACTGATACCAATGATGGGGCACTATTCCTCTCACTGATACCAATGATGGGGCACCATTCATCCCACTGACTCCAATGATAGGACATCATTACTCCCACTAACACCAGTGATTGGGCACTATTCCTCCCACTAGAGGCAAGCATGGGGCATTGTTCACTCCCACTGCCCACACTCTGGCCCCCCTTATGCCTTAAGGACAGTAAACTGGCCCTTAGTTTAGAATGTTTGGAGACCCTTGCAATAAAAAACACACAGTACTACTTCTCTTGCACTTCCCTGTATGTAGGGCCATAGATTTCTATTCCTGTTGGTGTGTTCAGCTCTCTCAAATTTTAGGATTTAGAGCAGGGGTATTGAATTAAAATTTCCCTCTAGCCAAGGTCCGAATCCCCTGTTTGTGCGATGACTCAGATCATTCACATCACAGCCTACCTCCTCTGAAATCACAATTTCGTTCTTACAGTGGGACAAAAAAGTATTTAGTCAGCCACCAATTGTGCAAGTTCTCCCACTTAAAAAGATGAGAGAGGCCTGTAATTGTCATCATAGGTATATCTCAACTATGAGAGACAAAATGTGGAAACAAATCCAGACAATCACATTGTCTTATTTTTGAAAGAATTTATTTGCAAATTGTGGTGGGAAATAAGTATTTGGTCAATATCAAAAGTTCATCTCAATACTTTGTTATATATCCTTTGTTGGCAATGGCAGAGGTCAAACGTTTTCTGTAAGTCTTCACAAGGTTGTCACACACTGTTGCTGGTATGTTGGCCCATTCCTCCATGCAGATCTCCTCTAGAGCAGTGATGTTTTGGGGCTGTCACTGGGTAACACGGACTTTCAACTCCCTCCAAAGGTTTTCTATGGGGTTGAGATCTGGAGACTGGCTAGGCCACTCCAGGGCCTTGAAATGCTTCTTACGAAGCCACTCCTTCGTTGCCCGGGCGGTGTGTTTGGGATCATTGTCATGCTGAAAGACCCAGCCACGTTTCATCTTCAATGCCCTTGCTGATGGGAGGAGGTTTGCACTCAAAATCTCACGATACATGGCCCTATTCATTCTTTCATGTACACGGATCAGTCATCCTGTTCCCTTTGCAGAGAAACAGCCCCAAAGCATGATGTTGTTACCCCCATGCTTCACAGTAGGTATGGTGTTCTTTGGTTGCAACTCGGCTTTCTCTCTCCTCCAAACACGACGAGTTGTGTTTCTACCAAACAGTTCTACTTTGGTTTCATCTGACCATACGACATTCTCCCAATCCTCTTCTAGATCATCCAAATGCTCTCTAGCAAACCTCAAACGGGCCCGGACATGTACTGACTTAAGCAGGGGGACACGTCTGGCACTGCAGGATCTGAGTCCCTGGTGGTGTAGTGTTTTACTGATGGTAGCCTTTGGTACGTTGGTCCCAGCTCTCTGCAGGTCATTCACTAGGTCCCCCGTGTGGTTCTGGGATTTTTGCTCACCGTTCTTGTGATCATTTTGACCCCACAGGGTGAGATCTTGCGTGGAGCCCTAGATCGAAGGAGATTATCAGTGGTCTTGTATGTCTTCCGTTTTCTAATTATTGCTCCCACAGTTGATTTCTTCACACCAAGCTGCTTGTCTATTGCAGATTCAGTCTTCCCAGCCTGATTTGTCTTATTTTTGAAAGAATTTATTTGCAAATTGTGGTGGGAAATAAGTATTTGGTCAATATCAAAAGTTCATCTCAATACTTTGTTATATATCCTTTGTTGGCAATGACAGAGGTCAAACGTTTTCTGTAAGTCTTCACAAGGTTGTCACACACTGTTGCTGGTATGTTGGCCCATTCCTCAATGCAGATCTCCTCTAGAGCAGTGATGTTTTGGGGCTGTCACTGGGTAACACGGACTTTCAACTCCCTCCAAAGGTTTTCTATGGGGTTGAGATCTGGAGACTGGCTAGGCCACTCCAGGGCCTTGAAATGCTTCTTACGAAGCCACTCCTTCGCTGCCCGGGCGGTGTGTTTGGGATCATTGTCATGCTGAAAGACCCAGCCACGTTTCATCTTCAATGCCCTTGCTGATGGGAGGAGGTTTGCACTCAAAATCTCACGATACATGGCCCCATTCATTCTTTCATGTACACGGATCAGTCGTCCTGTTCCCTTTGCAGAGAAACAGCCCCAAAGCATGATGTTGTTACCCCCATGCTTCACAGTAGGTATGGTGTTCTTTGGTTGCAACTCGGCATTCTCTCTCCTCCAAACACGACGAGTTGTGTTTCTACCAAACAGTTCTACTTTGGTTTCATCTGACCATATGACATTCTCCCAATCCTCTTCTAGATCATCCAAATGCTCTCTAGCAAACCTCAAACGGGCCCGGACACGCACTGACTTAAGCAGGGGGACACGTCTGGCACTGCAGGATCTGAGTCCCTGGTGGCGTAGTGTTTTACTGATGGTAGCCTTTGTTACATTGGTCCCAGCTCTCTGCAGGTCATTCACTAGGTCCCCCCGTGTGGTTCTGGGATTTTTGGTCACCGTTCTTGTGATCATTTTGACCCCACAGGGTGAGATCTTGTGTGGAGCCCTAGATCGAAGGAGATTATCAGTGGTCTTGTATGTCTTCCGTTTTCTAATTATTGCTCCCACAGTTGATTTCTTCACACCAAGCTGCTTGTCTATTGCAGATTCAGTCTTCCCAGCCTGGTGCAAGTCTACAATTTTGTTTCTGGTGGCTTTCAATAGCTCTTTGGTCTTCCCCAGAGTGGAGTTTGGAGTGTAACTGTTTGAGGTTGTGGACAGGTGTCTTTTATACTGATAACAAGTTCAAACAGGTGCCATTAATACAGGTAATGAGTGGAGGACAGAGGAGCCTCTTAAAGAAGAAGATACAGGTCTGTGAGAACCAGAAATCTTGCTTGTTTGTAGGTGACCAAATATTTATTTTCCACCATAATTTGCAATTAAATTCTTTAAAAAATCAGACAATGTGATTGTCTGGATTTGTTTCCACATTTTGTCTCTCATAGTTGAGGTATACCCAAGATGACAATTACAGGCCTCTCTCATCTTTTTAAGTGGGAGAACTTGCACAATTGGTGGCTGACTAAATACTTTTTTGCCCCACTGCACATCAGGTTCCTCAGTCCCCTTTACATCACAGATTTCCCTGGACAGTGGTGTCCTCTGCCCCCCTTCACATCATCCCCCCACAGTAGTGTCCCCTGCCCCCCCATCACACCAACCCACCCCCCACAGTAGTGTCCTCTGCCCTACCTTCAAATCCCACCACAGTAATGTCCTCTGTCCCCATTTTACCCCCCCATGTGGTCTCCTTTACCCCCCTTCACATCACAGTCCCCCACAGCTCTGCCCCCCATTCACATTGCAGCCCCTTTCAGCTCTGTCCCACCATTCACATTGCAGCTCCCCTCACTCACATTGCAACCCCCCTCAGCTTTTCTCCCCTCACTCACATTGCAGCCCCTTCAGCTCTGCTCCCGTCATTCACATTGCAACCCAATCTGAGCTCTGTTCCCCTCATTTACAGTGCAGCCCCCTCAGCTTTGCCCCCATAGCTATGCCCCCCCATTCACACTACAGACCCCCACAGCTCTGTCCCCCATTCACATTATAGCCCCCTCAGCTCTGCCCCTTTGCTCTCCTACCTTATTTGGGTACACAGAGCAGAGAGCAAGAGGCAGGACAGCTTTTAGACAAAGGGAGATACAGCAGCTTTGGATGGAGGGGGGAGCGGGAGCTGCCAGAGTTAACTTTTTAGGTGTCCCAGCAGGTAATTGGTTGCTAGGACCGCCCTACATCCTAACAACCAATCACCTGCTGGGACACTTGAAATGTTAACTCTGGCAGCTCCCGCTCCCCCCTCCATCCAAAGCTGCTTTTCTACCGCTCTCTGTCTAGAGTTGTCCCGCGGCTGCTTCCCGCTCACCACTCCACTCACAATAAAAGCAACGGCAGCGACTGGGGTAAAGAACTGGCCCTTAAATGGCAGAACCGCGGCAGACCGGATGGGACAGTTACTTGGTCCACATCTGGCCCGCCGTCCATTTTGTGATAGCACAGCATCGCAGTACTCCCTATTTACACACACTGTATGCATTGTAAAATTGACAAGGGACACCAACATAGTTGTATCTTTGATCTTAAAAACTACGGGATAATGGTTTTGTGGTAACTTGCCAAAATAAAAAAAAAAAAAAAAGCATAATATTATTCTTGCTATCACTAGAAAAAAAAAGCCTTTGAAAATGAGTTTGCAATAACTCCATCAGTATCACCAGCACAGCAGCTTCATTATTATCCCATTAAAGAAGAAGAGAATTGTGCGCTGCATTTGGAGATTTCATAATTTGCCACGTTATAAATGTTAATTCTCCATTCCAAACGCTAGTTTACAAGACCGACCGCTTCTGCTTCCGAGCATGTGTGTTTGTACTTTGGACTTTTGTCCAACGGACTTGTGTACACACGCTCGGAAAATGCGACAACAGACATTTGTCCGTGGAAAATTTGAGAATCTGCTAGCCAACATTTGTTGGCAGAAAGTCCGACAACAATTGTCCGATGGAGCATACACACGGTCGGATTTACCGACAACAGCCTGTCATCGAACATTTCCCGTCGGAAAGTCCAATCGTGTGTACGAAGCTTAAAGTTAAAGAACCCTCTAAGCAGTTTAGGGTTAAACCTCTTTTCTTCTAATTTTAATGAGTGGCCACGTGTCTTATTAAACTCCCTTCCGCAGAAAAGTTTTATCCCCATTGTGGGGTCACCAGTATGGTATTTATAAATTGAAATCATATCCCTTCTCAAGCGTCTCTTCTCCAGAGAGAATAAGTCCACTGCTCTTGACCTTTCCTCATAACGAACATCCTCCAGACCCTTTATTAGTTTTGTTGCCCTTCTTTGTACTCGCTCCATTTCCAGGACATTCTTCCTGAGGACTGGTGCCCAGAACTGGACAGCATACTCCAGGTGAGGCCGGACCAGAGCCTTGTAGAGTGGGAGAATTATCGTTTTATCTCTGGAGTTAATCCCCTTTTTAATCCATGCCAATATTCTGTTTGCTTTGTTAGCAGCAGCTTGGCATTGCATGCCATTTCTGAGCCTATCATCTACTAGGACCCCCAGGTCCTTTTCCATCCTAGATTCTCCCAGAGGTTCTCCCCCCAGTGAGTAGACTGCATTCATATTTTTGACACCCAAATGCATTATTTTACATTTTTGCACATTAAACCTCATTTGCCATGTAGTTGCCCACCCCAATAATTTGTTCAGATCTTCTTGCAAGGTTTCCATATCCTGTTGCCCTGCTTAGCTTAGTATTGTCTGCAAATACAGAGATTGAACTGTTTACCCCACCCTCCAGGTCGTTTATGAACAAATTAAATAGGATTGGTCCCAGGAAAGAACCCTGGGGGACCCCACTTTCCACCCCTGACCATTCCGAGTACTCCCCATTTATCACCACCCTCTGAATTCGCCCTTGTAGCCAGTTTTCGTTCCATGTACTCACCCTATGGTCCATGCCAATGGACCTTACTTTGTACAGTAAGGCTCGGTTTCCACTAGTGCGACCTCCCTGTATCTAGATGGCAGCTCACCTCCTCATAGAAGGTTAATAGATTGGTTTGGCAAGAACGATTCATAAATCCATGCTGATTACTGCTAATGATACAGTTTTCATTACTAAAATCTTGCATATATTCCCTTATCATCCCCTCCAAGAGCTTGGATACTATTGATGTTAGGCTAACTGGTCTGTAATTCCTAGGGATGCATTTTGGCCCTTTTTTAAAAATATTGGTGCTACATTGGCTTTTCTCCAATCAGCTGGTACCATTTCAGTCAGCAGACTGTCAGTAAAAATTAGGAACAATGGTCTGGCAATTACTTGGCTGAGTTCCCTAAGGATCCCCGGGTGCAAACCATCTGGTCCTGCTGACTTATAAATGATAAGTTTTTCAAGTCTTTTTTTTAATTCTGTCCTCTGTTAGCCATGAGGGTGCTTCCTGTGACGTGTCACGAGGATAAACACTGCAATTTTTGTTACTGAAGCCCCCCTGATTCCCTCGTGAAGACTGAGGAGAAGAACAAATTCAATACCTTCCCCATCTCACATCCTTTGTAACCAGATTCCCTTCCTCCATTCTTTATGGGATCAATATGGTCTGTCCTGTGTGTTGGGTATAATTCTCCTGCCCAATCGGAGAGCCATTAATGGCTGCTGAGTTATGGGCCATACACACGATAGGATTTTCCTACAACAAATGTTGGATGCGAGCTTGTTGTCAGAAAGTCCGACCGTGTGTGTGCTCCATAGAACATTTGTTGTCGGAATTTGCGCCAACAAATGTTTGAGAGCAGGTTCTCAAATTTTCCGACAACAAGATTTGTTGTCAGAAATTCCAAGCGCATGTACACAATCCTGACGCACAAAAGTCCACGCATGCTCGGAATGAAGCAGAAGAGCCGCACTGGCTGTTGAACTTCATTTTTCTCGGCTCATCATAAGTGTTGTACGTCACCGCGTTCTTGACGTTCGGAATTTCCGACAACATTTTGTGTGACCGTGTGTATGCAAGACAAGTTTGAGCCAACGTCCTTCGGAAAAAAATCCACGGTTTTGTTGTCGGAAAATCCTATTGTGTGTACATAGCTTTACTCTTATTGGATAGGTAAATGACGATGAGCAGGGCAAAGCCATGAAGTCCAGAAAGTTGGGTCCCTTTGACAAAGTGAAATCCATTTAAAAGATAAGGATACTCTTAATGTACTTGTCCTACAGAGCTCCCCTCTCAATGCTGAACATTGGTCAAACAGGGTATACTTACTTTACCACTATAGGATATATTTTGCCAAAAGGATCAGAAAGTCTTCACAGTGCAATCTTCAAGCACAGCACACCGCAGTTTCCATTTGTTTTCCTGGAATACCAGTCAACATTTGTAGGTGGGACACACTAGCCGCATAGTAACAGAAGGTATAAGGGGTTATAGGAATTTGGAGGGATAGATTGTGGAGGAGTTGTGAGTCAAGGACATTAGCTGGAAGAGGTTTCTGAGAGATAAGCTCGCTGGAAAAGTTAGACACAGGGAAGGGATGATGAGGTTTGGGGGCCCGGGACCATCTTTCACATCCTATCCTATGGCCCAGGATTGTCAAGGTGTACCACCTGAGGTGCTTCAAGATCTTCAACAAGCCTTAGAGCCTCACTCTGTTATTTTATTAAATACATATTCTGTGGTCATTTGGAAGATTTACCCTCACATTGAATGTGGTCACCAAGACATAAAGTATACTAAATACTCAAAAGGGGGGCACAGATAGTAATAACACATTGAAAACAGCAGGAAAGCGTTAGCATATCAGTTTTTATTTACTCTAATTGTCCTGTAACTAAGAATGAATTGATGAGTAAATAAAAAAATTTGAGCTGCCACCAAAATGGGATATATTCCGAGGAACATGCGTGTTCATGTGACAACTGTCTAGGATGGGATCTCTCTCACATTTGAAAGATATCCTCTCACTTTCTGATGATTCTACAGGACAGGAAGTGAATGGACACAGATGGCACATTAACCCCTTAATGCTGGCACCTCCCGGCCCTTAAGGGGTTTCTAAAGCTGGGAGCATGACCATGTGATGGCTGCGATTGGCTGTCACAGCGGTCACTTGCAATTAGGAGCTTTCTGAGCACGTGCGCTCTTGCCACAGGTTTGTTTACATTTTGGTGAGCAAATATGCGACCACTCAGCTTCAAGGCTCACCCGCCGAGAAGCCGTATATGTGCATACTGTCAGTGTGGAGAGGTTAAATATAACGTTCTTATGCGAAGATGATCTGATCCATGCACCAGTGTTATTGCTAAAATAGAAAGATAGATTTTTCAGCCCAAAAAATGCTTTTGTAAACTGAGCCCAATCTGAGAATGCAGATGGAAAATAAAGGGAAGTGGCGTCCATGATTGGGCCCCATCACCTCAAGGGCCCAAAAGTGCTTGCTGTACCTCCTCTATGCAAACATGACTTTATATTCTGCTCATGAACTATCATTATTTGTTTGCAGCTACATTCTTTACTCTCTGGATTTGAAATTGAACCCATCATACCACATATACAGTGTATAATTAGCTGCCTTTAGAGCCAGGCTTGTACCAACAACACCGCCAGAGACTTTCTGTCTGCTCGTAGCTTGCCTGAGAAAGAAAACCTCATTAAATGGCATTGATAGTTCAGGATTAAGGGCATATTATTATAAAAGGCTTTAGGTCATTTATATTTTATACACACAGAAAACAAAACCAAATCCCATTTAATGAGGCATTGGTAAAGCTCATAATCTTTTCTAGTTTGGGTGACATCACCATGAGAGCTCATAGCAAGGCACACCCATGGGAGTCTTTCAAGATATTTCTTGTATTGGTCCCATGAATGCTCCATTGATGTATAATACTGGAGGAAGGGAGAATGGAGGTGGTGCCTTCGCAAACCAGATTCTGGATGCTAATATATCAAAGTAGACTGTAAATGGAAACTTCAGCGGGGAATGGGGAAACGAAAAGTCAGCCACTACAAATGCTATAGCGCCTGACTTTTAAGGAACAGATACTTACCAGCCCCTGGAGTCCACCAATGTCTTCTGTGCAGATGATGCTCCTCGAAGTACCTGTTCCCTCACTCTGCTGTCTTGGTTTAGGGAGTTGGATGTCTTTCGGTTGAATCACAGCAAGCCCACTACTACGCATACAGAAGGCATGGCTTGCCGTGTGACTGGTCCTTCAGCCTCCTGGGATGTGCGACTTCATGGCTGGAAGCAGGACTGGGGCGAGGACCAGGAAAGTGTGCGAGTACCACCGAGATAAAAAAGTACTCTCTCCCGAACAAAAAAAAAAAAGAGAGTACTTTTTTTATCTTGGTGGTACTGGGGGGAGAGGAGATGAGATCAGGTAAATTTAATTTTCAGGCTTTAAACATGTTAATAGTTGCTATGGGCAACTCAAGTGACTTTCACTACTGATCTGCAGAAATTGTAGGGTGCACAAAAGCAAGAAAAGAGCTAATGTCTACTGCAAACTGGTTCATATTCTTTAGGTGGATGAAGCACTGTGGGAGGAAGCACAGTGTAAGCAGTAGTTTGATCTGGTCAGAGCTTACACAGAAGAATTAACTTTCTGCTGCCAAACAGCACCAAGACCTGGCAATTTACTGATCAGGCACCTGATATGGTCTTAGTAATGCAAGCGTCTCCTAATTCTTATATTTCAAGGTGAACCTTTGGGAAAAAACACTGTATAAACTATAAGTTGATCTGGTCAGAGCTTACACAGGGGGCCAATAATTATCTTTCTCCATTACCACATAACAGCATCAAGGCCTGGCAATTCATTGACTTGACACACTGAAGTGGTCTCAGTAATGCAAGCTTGTTCTAATTCTTATATTTGAAGGTGCACCTGTAAGAAGAACTGTGTAAGCTGTAAGTTGATATGATCAGAGCTTACACATGAGGCTAAGGATTCTTTCTCCATTGCCACATAACAGCACCAAGGCCTGGAATTTAACTGGTCAGGCACCAAGCACTGTATCAGGCTAAAAAGAGGAGTTAGTTACATGATTCATAAACACAGTCAGACCAGGTTTACCTCTGCTTCAGACAGCCAAAGAAAATAGTGGGGTGTGGAGCTTGCAGTGTCCTACAGAACACAGTAAAGTAGCTATGGGCATAGAGCAGGTAAAGACACGGTTCTCCATACCACAGCCCAGGGGATTCCCTTGTCTCCATACCACAGCTCAGGAGATGCCCTTGTCTCCATACCACAGCCCAGGAGATGCCCTTGTCTCCATACAACAGCCCAGGGGATGCCCTTATCTTCATACCACAGCCTAGGAGATGCCCTTGTCTCCATACCACAGCCCAGGGGATGCCCTTATCTTCATACCACAGCCTAGGAGATGCCCTTGTCCCCATACCACAGCCCAGGAGATGGCCATGTCTTAGCCTTGATGAAGGGATTGTAGCCAGTGCTCCTCTGTGGTTAGCGAAAGACTTCTATAAGACTTCTATAAGGAGGTTGAGCCATGGCACCCAGCCATGGCACCCAGCTGGCCAAGTAAGTTGTTCATGTAGTGTAGAAAATAATTTAGGTCGTCCATGTTCTTATGAGCAATAAATTGTTAGAAAACTGGTAAGGTTTTTATTGCTCTCTGATGGGAAGAATTACCATTTATATTCATCCTGAGGACTATTGTCACTGGGATAGATGGGAAATTCATAATTTTAGGGCTATCAACAGAACAGGAGGTGAATAGAAATCTTCCAATTGTGACATCTAGTCCAGTGATAATTAAAACTGACCATATACCAGTATGTAGTAGAATAGTAGAATGAATACTCATCAGTCCATCAATGACGAATGTCATTAAAAAGTACTTCAAAGTTTTGTTTGCTTTTAACATTCAATTTTTGAATGAATGTAATTTACCAAATGAAAGCCACATGCATTGACATGACTTTCCTTCACTTTGGAGAGATTTTGTCCCATTTCCTGTTGTGCCTCCAGGACAGAAGCCATCAAAGAAAATCTAAACACGATTTCCTGCATCAACCAGTAAATATTTAGGAGAAACTGAAAACTTGTGATATGCCTGGAAAGTCAGATTTAGCTGTACAGCAGCAAACCATTTTCCTTCAATTTATCAAACAATGCAAATTACATCCTATAGAGAAAACATGAGCCTTTACTTTTTTCAAAAGTTGTAATTTATTTACATTTCAAGTCAGATCACATGCAAAAAAAATTCTCTATGAATATTGTGGTTAGCAAAAACACCATTTTAATAGCAATTAAATATACAAAAATATAGCTTACAAAAAACAGTGAGTTTTTTTTTTCTTTTTTTAATTCTTAATCTTAAAAAATATTCTGCTGCAGAATTTTATTTTTTTTTAGTGTACAAACACGTCTATGAAACCAAGAACCTGAGGTCTCACAAACAAACATCTGCGAGAAAACTTAAAAGCGCAGGACTCACTAGCATCTGACTATAAGGAAATTAAGGGTGGCGGAAGGAACACACCTGGGCATTGGCCAGGCAACAAAAATGGAAGGGACTTAATTTTTTACTATGTCATTTGTGGGATATTTTGTGCCCAAAACTTTACTGCAATTAATGATCTGTAATTAAAATAGAACTCCACCTCTTTCCCTTTTGACAAATCTCACAATTCAAAGTACAAAAATAATAACTTTCTTAAAACAGTCTTCATGACTTTTCTTTTCTTCTTTGCCACTATAACTGTAAAAATCTTTTCGGTAGCCAATGTGCCCAAAGAGCTTTGGTATTTTTTGTCCTAGGGTTCATCTATAGCTGTCTACACCTGGATACAGTTGACCGTGGAAGGCTTAGTAAACCACAGGCATTTTTACTGGAAACCTATACACTAGCCCAGCCTTTTTCAACCTTTTTATCTCAGAGGAACCTTTAAAGTTATCGCTAAAACCAATTCATTGAGAGTCAGTGGAAAAATGCCCCTTATATTTTTGTCCAGTGGAAAGAATGGCCACCTTACAGTGGTGGTCAAAATGCCACCCTTACAGACAGCTAAAAAAAAATCATTGGCTTTGCCAAGTGGCATTGGCCCCGAACTATGCAGGCACTATTAACTCAGAGGCCAATTTTCCACAGCTCAATTATCTCTTATCAATTTCTGGAAGAATCCAAGGGTTCCATGAAACCTTGGTTGAGAATGGCTGCTCTAGTCAGAAGAACATCACATGCATTTGAAATGCTTTAAGCAATGAATACAACTTTAGGAAAACTGCTTTCCAACTGCTGATGGCTGTAGTTGTAACAAGCACCTTGCATGCTTGAGAAATGTAGTGGGCTGTTCTCAGCAGATGCCTACCAAATGCCTAATGAATGTGATGTTCTTCATATTAGCGCTCACAAGCCAAGATGATAAAAACTTATGCATGAGTTTCCAAGCACCATGGGGGGGGGGGGGGGGACGACTTATTAAAACTAGAGCAGACAGAATCTGAAGCAGCTGTGCATAGAAACCAATCAGCTTCTAACCTCAGCTTGTTCAGTTAAGCTTTGAAGATGAAAGCTAGAACCTGATTGGTTGCCTTGCAAAAACTGCTCCATATTCTGTGTGCTCCAGTCTTAGGAAAAACCTCTCCAAGTGTCTACAGTTCCCAACATGGCAAGAAGAAAAATACAACCATGTCCACCAAATACAATGGATACTTCAACAGACTTTACAAGCAAAAGAGACCAAAATAAGATTTATAAAATTATTTACCTACCTAACATCACAATATAAGGATTAGACAAAAGGGTGAAGGTATACTTTATTGACTACCCTTTGTGGAAACAGTCATTTTCTTATGCTGTTGTCTTCTGCAATGGCTATCAGTTCCTTACAAACTAGCCAGAGCAAAAGCCTGGTTTATTAAAATGGCCAAACCCATGTTTCTTAAAGGCCTTGGCCTTCAGAACAACACCCTGTAAAATTACTGTGAAACAAGTAGCATTTTCATAACCTTCATAACAGTTTTCTTCGTATACTTCATACAAGCCTTGGTTTTCGATCTACAACATGGGTTTCAGTCAAATTACATAGTATAGCCTGATGCCTGCAGGAAAATAAGCTCTTTATTTTATAGGTCATAGTTGTTCTCATACTCTATTAAAATAGTAATGTGAAAGCTAAAAAAGGAAACTATTTAAAAGGAATGTGTGCCATTGAGATGTCCTTTGCAAGAAAAAAAGCCCAGGCGGTTTAATCCCAAGAAGCCTATAGAATCCACTGAACTTTATTAATTGACTGTGCAAAAGTCAATGGTGCCCAAATTGATGTAGCCAGCTATAAATCAGCTTTCACTGGTCTGACTATACTAATAGGCTTATTTAATGAGGCAACGGGAGAAACATTGATGTCCAAAGCATACTAATCAATCAGACTGTTTGCGGAGATCAAAACCAGATCCAGTTTTTTACGTTTTGGATTGGGAAGGGAAATTGGCAAACTTGGCTGGTTTTTATTGTAGTCTGCGCTCCTATTAGGTGGCAGGCAAGTGACTGTTGTGAATGATAAAGTGAATGATGGAGACACATACATTTTTGTTTTTCAATTTCCTTTAGATTTACCCTCAACTATGTAGTGCAAAAGCCTGCCTAATAGCATACAATTTGAAAGTGTTTAGGTTTGAGAAGGGCAACAAAGCTAATAAAGGGTCTGGAGGATATTAGTTATGAGGAAAGGTTGCGAGCACTGAACTTATTCTCTCTGAAGAAGAGACGCTTGAGAGGGGATATGATTTCAATTTACAAATACCGTACTGGTGACCCCACAATAGGGATAAAACTTTTTCATGGAAGGGAGTTTAACAAGACACGAGGCCACTCATTAAAATTAGAAGAAAAGAAGTTTAACCTTAAACTACGTAGAGGGTTCTTTACTGTAAGAGCGGCAAGGATGTGGAATTCCCTTCCACAGGCGGTGGTCTCAGCGGGGGGCATCGATAGTTTCAAGACACTAGCCTATACAATCTACTTCACAAAATATTGTGCATTATAGGAAATATTTCTTGGCACAAAACGTTCAGCTAGCTATAACTTCCCTGGTATAGTAACAGTCCTAACTTTTCTAAATGCAAGTAATACATTTTACGACAACTGTAGATGCAAAAACATAGCCGTGCCAGTACTTGCACTGCTTAATACTGAAAATAAACAAACCAAGCTTAGTATGGGAATGAAATGCCACATTTAGCTCTGTTATAAAAAAAAGCACTTGTCACTTAGGGCAGTTGTGCAAAAAACTCTAGTTCTCAATGTCCTCTGATAACACACAGATTTCGGTTGTCTTCCAAGACTCATAGGTAACACAGTTAGAAGGGTTTATTGAACAAGGTTGTTTGTGCTTTCATTCAATAAAAAAAAAAAAAGTGTCTCAAAGCATTAACCAATTAAAACCCACCTTGTACTTGTCTGATTGGTTAACCAAAGTCAATTTTGATTGATACCCAATGATTATAAAACTTAGTGCCTTGCCCCCTTCTACTGCCTGTTTTTGTATTGCTCTCTAACCTTAGCCACATTCATAGTTGGATCCTACCAAGGTTTCATCAGATCTTGTATTTTCTCCCCAACTGGCCACAGTGTTAATGGATTTAAGACGAAAAATGGATTAAGAATGTTGAATTATTCCACTATAGTAGGACTGACAAAAAAATTCCATCAGAAATAAAAAAAAAAAAAAAAAGGATCGACTACAAAAAAAGTATTGTTAGGTACACCACACATATTAAAACTCTGCTGCAAACGATCAGTACTTATCCAAATGGACTTGATGGGCTTTTTTTTCCAGTCTTAAAATAAATCAAAAGTGGTTGGACAGCACTTTTATCCTTCTTAAACTTAATTAAATTCCAAACGTTTAGTCCAGACTGACTGAGGTGCAAACACCATAAAAAGCCTGTGTGGATGGGCTTTTGTTTACATCAAATAGGTCAATGGAAATGATCACCTGTTTGAAGCAAGTCAAATACAGGTCAGAAGGGTGTCAAATGCAGGTCATATGCACCAGTCAATGGATTCTGAAGGATCTCAAAAGAGTCTAAAACTGATGACATTGACACAAGCTTAAATCCCATTGACCAAACCCCTAACAGTGACCAGAGTTAAACAATAAAAAAAAAAAAGGCTAGTGGTAGACTGGGTACTCAACTCATCTAAGGGGGCATTTACTAAAACTGGTGCACATAGAATGTGGTGCATCTGTGCATAGTAACCAATCAGCTTCTAGGTGTTATTGTTACAAAGACCTGATCCATGTGTTAATGACCTCACTAACTTCTGACTGCCTTTTCAGGAACAATTATTGTACCCAACAGTTTTATTAAGCCTGCTGTTTAAAATGTGCATGCAATAATCCTTCCCATGTAAGAGTATACTGCACAATTGTAATACTTCACAAGTCAAACATCACCCAACAGGAACTGAACACTGGTAAAAAAAAAATGACATCGCAAAACATCTTTTGCCAAACTCAAAATTCTGTACTAGTCTAATGACCAATGAAGGTTCACTGAGGACGTATAAGGACAAACGTCAATATAAACATGACCTATTTTTTGGATGGAGAGACCCTTTAAACCACAGTATGCTCAATGTTAAAAATCTAGTGAAATTCTAAATTTTCTTTAAAAATATGTTAAGTGCCCACTTAGAGAATTTAGCAAATTTAAAAAAAACAACAAAAAAACCCCCAAAGTCTGTAGACAGAGAGGAGATTTTTTAGTACTCTTAAACCGTATATAAATTAGAATTTTCTGCACTAGAACTGCGGAGATTTGTGGGTTGAACTTCCCAGAATCCTACTACTACTGCTCTTATAATTAGCTGGCTCTCAAACCAAACTATACAAATATCCTAAGATTACATGCAAGCTGTTGTAGAAGGTATGGCATCCCCAGCACATCATAAATACGAATGTGTGAGCTAAATGTCCTTGGAGACCAGGATCTTCAGGAAGGGTTACTTCAAGCAAAAAAAAGATACTTGGATAGAATGTTGGAAGGATGCAGGGGATGCAATATTTCATACAACTAAGGGATTAAGTATGCATGCTTATGCAGAACGTTCTTAAGCAACTGTCTGCATCATCTATAGCCAGCAATCTACAAGATGTCCCATCCAACTGGTCTATCATTTCTCTCTACAACACTCAGACAGCACTAGTGTCTTTCATATCTATATGTACTGTATGTCAATCCATCACCTCTTTGAATGGAAATAATTCCCAGTACAAACATTATTGTAAACATTTCTCTCTGCCCTTCCTTGTCTTCATCTACATTGCATTTGAAAGCATGAACAATGCAACAGACAATACCCTCCCCAACTCAATGGGTTGTGATTGGCCATTTTGTGAGGATGGGGGATGTCACAAAAATGATTTTGGAATTTTTTGACCATTTCTACAGTTGGTAGGCAACTACAAGATTACTATAGACAGAACAGATAGAGATATGCTTTATGAAAGAAGAGAGATAAAAAAAAAATAGAAGCTAGTTACATTCTCATCCCCGGAAATAAATTCATAAATACAAAAACCTGTAACTCTGACTGATGTGGGGCACCCACAGACCTACCGCTGAACCTGGGAGTCCCATCATGCAGCAGCAACCAATGGCAGGCTTTCGCAGACATGCTGAGACTTGCAGTACCGTTCAGCTGAGGACCTAGAGGTTGCCACACTCACGTCTTTAAACTATTAAGTGCTCTGTGTTAGTTTTATTTAGTTGTTTTTTTTTTTTTGTCATGATAAGCTATAAAAATGGAATTGGTTGTGCTACAATGGAGCTCAACCTAACAATGGGAACCGTAAAGTCACCATGACTAAAACCTTTAGATTTTTACCAAATCTCTATTTGTAAATATAATCAGCTTCACGTAAATGTGTCTTCGTGCTTATCGTGTGAATGTTTCAAGTAACTCATTTCTATGTAAAGATATATGAATGTACATAGGTGAAGTCACATTTTCTCATTACATATGCTGTACACGCTGGGCTTCCTTAGTAGCACGGCACAGTCTTTGTGCTATGGAAAGATTTCAATTGTACAATAAAACAATATACTCTCTGGGTGACTTCTGGCGTATCTGATTTTAAAGTGCACCTGTACCCAGACTATAGGCATTAAAAGAATTAATATATTCTTAACAAGCAGTAAAGCAGCTTTAAAAACAAGCCCTAACCTATTTAATTGTTTGTACTGTGAAGTTATTCATTGTCAAAGACCAATAAAGGAGGTTTTAGCTGGTCTCTAAAGCTTAGAACAGCCTTTCTAAACCTTTTTACAACCAGAGGAACCTCTAAAATAATTTTCAGGCCATGGGGAACTCTTATTAAAACCAATTTATCAGGGGTCAATGAGAAAAATGCCTCTTACATTGGTGGTAGTGGGTGGAATGCCTACCTTACACTGGTGGTCAGTAGGAAGAACGTTCCCCTTATATTGGTGGTCAGTAGGAAGATAGCCCCCCCTTACATTAGTGGTCAGTGGCAAGAATGCCTACCCTACATTTAAAGAATGCCTACCTTACATTGGTGGTCAGTGGTAACAAAGCATACATTACACTGATGCATATTGGGTAGAATGTCTACCTTACATTGATGGTCAGTGGCAAGAAAGCCTATCTTACATTGATGGCGATTGGGAAAAATGCCTAGCTTACATTGGAGGTCATTAGGAAGAATGCCTACCTTACATTGGAGGTCAGTGGCAGGAAAGCCTATCTTACATTGATGGTGATTGAGAAGAATGCCTACCTTACATATGATTGTCAGTGGCAAGAAAGCCTACCCTAAATTGGCAGTCATTAGGAAGAATGCCTACCTTAAATTGGCAGTCATTGGGAAGAATGCCACCTTACACTGGTGGCCAGTGGTAAGAAAGCCTACCTTACCTTCATGGTCATTGGGAAGAATGCCTACCTTAAATTGGCGGTCATTGGGAAGAATGCCTACCTTACACTAGTGGCCAGTGGTAAGAAAGCCTACCTTACCTTCATGGTCATTGGGAAGAATGCCTACCTTACGTTGGTGGTCAGTGGTAAGAAAGCATCCCTTACATTGATGGTCAGTTGCAAGAAAGCCTACCTTACATTGATGGTCAGTGGCAAGAAAGCTAACCTTACATTACATTGGTGGTCAGTGGCAAGAAAGCCTACCCTACATTGGTGGACATTGGGAAGAACGCCAACCTTACAGACAGCCTAAAAGATAATTGGGCAATGCTTTGTTTTGCCAAGTAACGTTGGCCCTGGAACTATGAAGGCAGCTTTAAATGGAAAGGCAATCAGCCACAGCTCAAGGAACCTGAGGGCACCTTCTGTGTGTTTACATTAGAAGGCTGACAGCCTGCCATAAAAAGTAAAAGGGAAAAGAAGCACTCAGTGCCTGAGGTTGAGGTGAATGAGGACAGGTTTTAAAGTGTTTCTACTGCTTTTTCAGAATATGTTATTACTTAAATATGCATTGTCTAGGCACAGGTTCACCCTAAAGCAAGAATTCAGCAGTGATGCTAACTGCTTTGTCTTTTATGCATATGTATCTATATAAACATGGACTCATGGCACAGCATGTGACTAAAATCCAAAAAAGTCATATAAAATATTACTTTCAGGTAAACTTTACATCTATGGCTCAACATGAATACCTGCTGAAAATATAAGGTAATTTCCCTTTCAATTGGGTTCTACGTTCAGCTACAGACGTATGCTGTGCTCTCCGCAAGATCATTCCTGACATACAGATGCAAGAGGTCAGGAAAAGCTTGGTAAGCCAGTTATTGGCACAGCTAACCAGGCTTTGGAGAAAGTCGGAAACCGGGGGTGAAGAGGCCTCAACCACAAAGGAGAAAACAGGATTTGTTTTCAGAGGCAACCTATTTTGAAGGAATAAACAGAAAGCAGCAGATAGGTAGACCAAATGTGGAATTCTTGCCTAACCATAACTATTTTAATATAGGTCTCCTCCTCTCCTGCGACCTATCCTATGTAAAAAAAGATTCGAATACTTACCTTTTTTCAGCCTGCTGAGGTCCAGTCACATGATCCCACAGCTCCAGCTCCCTTGTGTCAGGGGCCGGCCAGCTGCAGGGGAGAGGAAGGAGGGGCAGGGCCATGGGAGCCCTGGAGTGAAGTCACCGCTCCTGGAATTCTCTGCCATGGTTGAGCACTCAGGGGAGCTGACCCAGGAAAGCCGAAACTGCGGGATTACGTGAACAGACTGGAAAAAAAAAAAAAAGTCTACAGAACTTTTTTTTTTTTTTTTTTTTTTACAAAGGGTAGGCAGGGTAGGTCTTTTTTCAGCCCACTTCGGTCCAGTCATGTGATCCCGCAGCTCCGGCTCCCCTGTGTCAGTGAGCAGCCAGCTGTAGAGCAGAGGAAGGAGGGCAGTGCTATGGGAGCCTATGAGTGAAGTCGCCGCTCCTGGAATTCCCTGCCATAGTTGAGCACTCAGGGGAGCTGGAGCTGACCCAGGAAAGCCGGAGGTGCGGGATTACGTGACCGGACTATAAAAAAATACGTCTACAAATCTTTTTTTTTTTTTTTCAACAAAGGGTAGGCAGCATAGGTAGCAGGAGGGGGAGGGAACAGAAGACTAGGTATGATTAGGGAGGAACTCCAATTTTATCCACCGCAATCCAGAAAAATATAATGGTAAACTAACTGGCTTCTACTCAAATATGACCACTGCATGTTCATGCATGGGCGTGTGTGCCAAGGATATTGGTAAACTAATCTAGGACAGGGATTGATGTGAATGTTCTATATTCCCTGTAAAATATGGAGGGATAAGTCCTCTTACTAAAAATTAAAGTAGATGTAAACCCCAATTTAATGACACTTTGGGGGAGATTTACTAAAACGGGAGAGTGCAAAAATCTGGTGCAGTTCTGCAGAAAATCCAATCAGCTTCCAGGTTTTTACGGTTAAAGCTTAAAGTGTTTGTAAAGGCTCAAGGTTTTTACCTTCATGCTATGCATGAAGGTAAAAAAAACCTTGTGTGCAGCACCCACCCCTAATATTTACCTGAGACCCCTCTCGATCCAGCAATGTCCACGAGAGCCTTTTCCTCAGGGAACTTACACTCCTGATTGGCCATTGGCTCCCACTGCTGTCAATCACAGCCAGTGAGCCAATCAGGAGACGGAGGGGGCCGGACCGTAGCTCCGTGGGTGAATGGACACACAGAGCAGCGGCTCGGGTGCCCCATAGCAAGCTGCTTGCTGTGAGGGCTTGGGACCCAAAGAGGGGAGGATCTGGGCCACTATGTTCAAAACCACTGCAGAGAGCAGTAAATATAACATGTTTATTATTTTAATGAAAAAAAACAACTTTACAATCACTTTAACTGAAGAAGCTGAAGTTAAAAGCTGATTGGCTACCATGCACAGTTGCACCAGATCCTGAGTGCTCCAGTTTTAGTAAATCTTCCCTTATGTATGCATATGATAGACAAATGCCTGATAAAAATCACACATAAAATACTTGTTTTTACCCCCCCCCCCTTTTTTTTTTTTATCCTTTGCTGCATCTCAAGGGATACCGCCTCTTTGCAATCTTTTCATGCACTCTAATGATGGCTGCATGGTATTTCTCAGGGCGGGTTCCCCCGATGGTGACAGCTGTGTAGCACGTGTTTAAACAACCATGCAACAGCACAGTTGGGATTTAAAGAAAGAGCACCGCCACCCTATAGAATAAGGGCATCCATGCCAAGATTATAACAGGCATTATGATAAAAGCTGAAAATGTATATAATACTGAAAATTACTTTTGAAATGCCTTTAAGCTTATATGAGATTTAGTGGGTTTACATACACAATAATACAAAAAAAAATTATAATAATATAAAATAAAGTCAGGCCAACGTAGTCAAGTGTGGCTGCACTGATAATCACATACACGAAAAAGGCTAATCCGGTCTTCGTCCCTTATCTATAGATCTAAGAAATTTCTACTAATATAGAGAATGTGTCATTTGAAATAGCCTCTACCCTGCATACCAAAAAACCCAACTGGACATGGACCACTTTGATTGGTCCTGAGATGAACAGCAGAGATGACCAACTTAAAAAAAAAAAAAAAAAAAAAAAAATATATATATATATATATATATATATATATATATATATATATATATATATATATATATATATATATATATATATATATATATATATATATATATATATAACGCTGTTTCTGGTCACATGATTTGTCTGATTCCCAGGCACAGTTGCCCGGTAGGAGGTCCTGGTGGTCTGTCTTCCCCCATTTGAGGAGCTTGGTTATCCAGTTTTCCCATGACCTGATGCCCCCGGACAGCACATTCTAATCTCACACCTACAATCTGAGTGTTTTGAACAGTGCTAAGCCTTAGTGCAGAGTTCTCAAACAAACATCAGCTATTTACAATCAGAATGCAATGGATCGATGGTAAAAATACAAAACTTATCCCACAGAAAGTGGAAAGATGAGTCCCATTTTTGGCAACCCTCTCTCCCCTTTTATAAGTCTTAAATAAATACCGGAGAAAGCTAAAAGCTGAAACTCCTAAATCAGAGTCTTCCTTCTATTTCCTAAACCCGCACTGGCACAATGACACCTTGATCATGATTGGTTGGTAGTAGCAATTCTAATTTTTTTCTAGAACACTCATTAAAAATAAAAAATCTGCCAGACTTTACTATCTAAGTGACCTAGCTTGCGTCAATAAGGACAATACAACAGTTTAGATGAAGCAAACATGGCCAAGAATTCAATCATTGCACCCCCCCCCCCTTCCCCATAAAATTCCTTCCATGATCCTGAAAGTGCCAGGCAACCCCCAACATCATGGTGAAAGGATAGTGTCTCCTATAAAGCCTTTCCGTAGCCTGAACCTGTAACCATGAGACCGTGTGTGGGGTGAAAAGGCAGGCCGGGGAATGGCCGGATCTGCCATGTCAAGGGCACATCGTGTACAGCGCACAGAAATGGCTTCCTTTACAGCGTGTATGAGGGGAGAACTTGGCCCACAACACAGCCTCCTCTACTTGTACAGGCGTGGCGTATACATAAAGATGACAGCACTCCAGTTACAGTATTTGGCATGAGATGGAAAAAGCCATTGCCAGACAGACGTGTGCAGTTATGGTAACCACTTTGCATAGTGTGACGCCATTTTCTCTCCCAGGATCAGCTGGCTTCCATGCCTTCTTCTCCCTTTAGAACCGAATCAGCAATGCTTTTTCTTGCCCTGGCACAGTGAAGCTTCCAGTAAAGAGTTATTTATATATATATATATAAAAAAAAAAAAAAAAAAAAAAAAACGAAAAACATTGCAACAGTTTCAGTTAGGTATTGTAAAGTGCTTCGTCCAAGGCCAAACACTGCTGCCATCTTCCCTTGTTGCCTGTGTCTCTTCCGCCCAAGGCAGGCATCGAAAAGTGCTTTGGTTACTGTGGAGTCCACATATCCATGTCATGAGCGGCGCGCATCTCAGCCCGCTACCGGCGAGGATTCTGGGAGCATTCCCTAGAGGGCAGGATGGAGACATGAGATCTGTGGCTTCTGGTTTGGGTGACCCATAGGGTGTAGTATGTAAACTATACAATGTTTTCTGCACCAGGCAGAGGCCCTTGCGGAGGTCCATGCTCCTGGTTGCTGTGCAGTTGTGCCAACTGTAGGACGGGCATGTTGCAGAGGGGACAAACCTTTCGCACCTCCAGCCATTTAATGAGGCACCTAGAGGAAAAAAAAAAAAACAGATGCGTTATTAGCGCTCCAGTCTTGTCATTAATGCATTTTACAGTGGGTTTAAACTAGAGCTGCACGATTCTGGGAAAAATGAGAATCACGATTTTTTTGTTTAGAATAAAGATCACGATTCTCGCGGCGTAACATCATCTTTCACATTATACAAAAAAATTGGGCTAGCTTTACTGTTATTTTTTTTAAAAATTCATGTAAGTGTATTTTTTTCCAAAAAAATTGCATTTGAAAGACCGCTGCACAAATACCGTGTGACATAAAATATTGCAACAACCACCATTTTATTCTCTAGTGTCTCTGCTAAATATATATATATATATATATATATATATATATATAGATATAGAGAGAGAGAGAGAGAGAGAGAGAGAGAGAGAGAGAGAGAGAGAGAGATATACACACACACATACACGATATATATATATATATATAGATATATATATATATATATATATATATATATATATATATATATCTATATATCTATCTATATATATATAAATATATATATATATATATATATATATATATATATATAGATAGATAGATATATATATATAGATAGATATCTATAGATAGATAGATATCTATATCTATCTATCTATAGATAGATATATATATATCTATCTCTATAGATATATATCTATATATATAATGTTTGGGGGTTCTAAGTAATTTTCTAGCAAAAAATGCTGATTTTATCTTGAAACCAACAAGTGCCAGAAAAAGGTTTAGTCCTTAAGTGGTTAAACTTCTCTCATTTACAGACCATAGTTAATTCCTTTGATCTAAAGAACAAAACGTTACAATGTTTATAGTTAGCTCAGCAGCTGAGGAATGTTGTGAAACTTGGCAGACTGTCTGTTTTTTTTTTTTTTTTGACAGCTGTCGACTTGAGCAGAGAACTCTGCATAGAATCGGGAAAATGCTTTAAGATCACGAGGGGGGGGGAAGAATCGCGATCCCGATTCTTAACGATTAATCATGCAGCTCTAGTGTAAACCCTCACATACACCCAGTGAAGTGACTGGCCTCAGGTGATACACAGAGATGAAACAAATCCTCCTACATAAGTTGCTTGCACAGCTTTTGTAAATCCTTTTATAAGAATGATGCAGGCTAGTCGAATTTTCTTATTCAATACACCCTCATTATAATCCATTACTTCTTACTTACAGGACCACGCTGATTAGTTTCTTTGCAGAGCTGCACTAGATTTTGCACTCGGGTTTTAGTAAATCAACCCCATTGTGTTCAGTGGCACCAGTGCTGGGAAATGTTTGAATTGTGTTTGCCGTTAATTAGGGCAGAGAGGATTTATAGTGGTGCAGAGCTTCTTATGACCACAAGAGGGAGCTATCTGACCTCAATACACACCACTACAATTCTGCATTGGTCCTCCACCTGTGGGAATATAGTGCCTTGAAAAAGTATTCATACCCCTTGAAATTATCCATATTTTGTCATGTTACAACCAAAAACATAATTGTGAAGTGGAAGGAAAATGATAAATGGTTTTCAAAGTTTTTTTTACAAATAAATATGTGAAAAGTGTGGCGTGTCTTTGTATTCAGCCCCCTTTACTCTGATACCCCTAACTAAAATCTAGTGGAACCAATTGCCTTCAGAAGTCACCCAATTAGTAAAAAGAGTCCACCTGTGTGTAATTTAATCTCAGTATAAATACAGCCGTTTTGTGAAGCCCTCAGAGGTTTGTTAGAGAACCTTAGTAAACAAACAGCATCATGAAGGTCAAGGAACACACCAGACAGGTCAGGGATAAAGTTGTGGAGAAGTAAAGTGAGAGAGTTAGGTTATAAAAAAATATCCAGAGCTTTGAACATCTCACGGAGCACTGTTCAATTCTTAATCCGAAAATGGAAAGAGTATGGCACAACTGCAAACCTACCAAGACATGGCCGTCCACCTAAACTGACAGGCCAGGCAAGGAGAGCATTCATTAGAGAAGCAGCCAAGAGGCTCATGGTAACTCTGGAGGAGCTGCAGAGATCCACAGCTCAGGTGGGAGAAGGGAGAATCTGTCCACAGAACAACTATTAGACGTGCACTCCACAAATCTGGTCTGTATGGAAGAGTGGCAAGAAGAAAGTAATTGTTGAAAGAAAGCAATAAAAGTCCCATTTGCAGTTTACAAGAAGCCATGTGGGGGACACAGCAAACATGTGGAAGAAGGTGCTCTGATCAGATAAGACCAAAATTGAAATTTTTGGCCTCAAAGCACAACGCTATGTGTGGAAGAAAACTAACACTGCACATCACCCTGAACACACCATCCCCACTGTGAAACATGGTGGTGGTAGCATCATTTTGTGGGGATGCTTTTCTTCAGCAGGGTTAGGGAAACTGGTCAGAGTTGATGGGAAGATGGATGGAGCCAAATACAGGGCAATCTTAGAAGAAAACCTGTTAGAATCTGCAAAAGACTTGAGACTGGGGCGGAGGTTCACCTTCCAGCAGGAAAAGGACCCTAAACATACAGCCAGAGCTACAATGGAATGGTTTAGATCAAAGCATATTCATGTGTTAGAATGGTACAGTCAAAGTCCAGACATAAATCCAATTGAGAATCTGTGGCAAGACTTGAAAATTGCTGTTCACAGACGTTCTCCATCCAATCTGACAGAGCTTGAGCTATTTTGCAAAGAAGAATGGTCAAAAATTTCACTCTCTACATGTGCAAAGCTGGTAGAGACATCCCCAAAAAGACTTGCAGCTGTAATTGCAGTGAAAGGTGGTTCTACAAAGTTTTGACTCTGGGGGGCGCTATACAAATGTATGTCACACTTTTCACATATTTATTTGTAGAAAAAATTGAAAACCATTTATCATTTTCTCATAGTAGGTGAGGTTGAAAAAAGACACAAGTCCATCAAGTCCAACCTATGTGTGTGATTATGTGTCAGTATTACATTGTATATCCCTGTATGTTGTGGTCATTCAGGTGCTTATCTAATAGTTTCTTGAAGCTATCAATGCTCCCCGCTGAGACCACCGCCTGTGGAAGGGAATTCCACATCCTTGCCGCTCTTACAGTAAAGAACCCTCTACGTAGTTTAAGGTTAAACCTCTTTTCTTCTAATTGTAATGAGTGGCCACGTGTCTTATTAAACTCTCTTCTGCGAAAAAGTTTTATCCCTATTGTGGGGTCACCAGTACAGTATTTGTAAATTGAAATCATATCCCCTCTCAAGCGTCTCTTCTCCAGAGAGAATAAGTTCAGTGCTCGCAATCTTTCCTCATAACTAATATCCTCCAGACCCTTTATTAGCTTTGTTGCCCTTCTTTGTACTCGCTCCATTTCCAGTACATCCTTCCTTAGGACTGGTGCCCAGAACTGGACAGCATACTCCAGGTACGGCCGGACCAGAGTCTTGTAGAGCGGGAGAATTATCGTTTTATCTCTTCCTTCCACCTCACAATGATGTGCCACTTTGTGTTGGTCTTTTACATAAAATACTAATAAAATACATTTACGTTTTTGGTTGTAACATGAAAAAATGTGGAAAATTTCAAGGGGTGTGAATACTTTTTCAAGGCACTGTATGTAGGTCCCCCAGCTCAGATTAGTACACATTAGGGAACCATTTTGCTGTGCACAATGTAGGCAAAGAACAACTTATTTTCAAAGAAACTCGCTTTTTTAAATGTTACCGACTCAGATATATTTTAGTGTCTATGTAATGCAGTACCTTGAAAGTGAAGTACAATGTGGTTCTGTTGTCTCTGGTTCTGGTCTGCCTCCTCTCACACTTTACCAGCAACCTATACATTTTACCATCATTATTAGGTCTCTGTACTTCTCTATGCAATGCAGGCAAATGATGTCTGGTAGGAAGGGCCAAGAGGGTGCTATACATAACTTCCTGAAAACATCACCCCCTACCTCTGTACTTCTCTCAGCAGCCCTCAGCCCTGATGTCAGCAGTGGGCTAGATCTTCAGAGGAGTTATACAAATAGCAAAAATGCATTGATGGGTGGATGTCAGTCTGGAGGAATGGGCATTCCTAAGCAGGCAGTATTTCCATGCAGACCACCCATATATGATGGTGAGTCCTAGTAATTGAAAGAACTGAAATGCAAATGAATGAACGGAGAGGGCTGGGGAGGAAAGAAAGAACTGGATGATGCTGAACGTCCTGCAGCCAGGAATTGAGGTGGGTTCTATATGACTTAATACACGCTGTGAGAAGCTAACAGTGTGCAGTGAAATCAGAGTAAGGACATCGTAGTTCCCCTGCAGCACACAGGACCTATAAGTCTCTACAGGGGAACCAAATACCACGGGGGGAAAATGGACCAATCAGAACAAGCTGAGGATCGGGGTTATCTTTTTCCTAGTGAACGAACAATGCTTTTGGAAGCAGGCAAGCGGTACTTACTTTCTGTGAAAGGCGTGTTTGCAGGGACATATACCCAGCTCATCTTTGGCCTTAAATTCCTCCAGGCAAACCGCACAAATCTAAGACGAATGAAAAAAATACAATCCATAAGAGATGAATATAAAAAGGTCAATAGATCAATATAGGACAGTCGCTTTGTGAGTCACACAAATTATATTCAGATCTAAAAACTTAGATTTATATTTGGGGTTTTTTTAGATTTCAATTTTCAAGTAAGAAAAGATTAGAAGTGAACCCTTAGGCCCCTTTCACACTGGGGCGGGAGGTGCGTCGGTGGTAAAGCGCCCCTATTATTAGCGGCGCTTTACCGTTGTTTTAGCGGCGGCGGTTTTACCCCCTGCTAGCGGCCGAGAAAGGGTTAAAAACCACCGCAAAGCGTCTCTGCAGAGGCACTTTACCGGCGGTATAGCCACGCTGTCCCATTGATCTCAATGGGCAGGAGTGGTGAAGGAGCGGTGTATACACCGCTCCGAAGATGCTGCTAGCAGGACTTATTTTTACCATCCTGCTAGCGCACCGCTCCAGTGTGAGAGCCTTCGGGGCTTTCACACTGGAGACAAAGCAGCGGCTGTTTCGGGTCGGTTTGCAGGCGATATTTTTAGTGCAATAACGTCTGCAAACCGCCCCAGTGTGAAAGGGGTCTAAATTAGACCGGGATCGCCAAACTTTGTAGTACAAGAGTCACAATGTATACTTATAAAAATATTAACGGGCAGGTATCAGTTTTATAAATTAACAAATCAAATTTAAATTTAGTTTTTTGTAATCGGTATGCTATGATTTAGAAAACAAAAAAAAAACTTCAGTTAAGCAAAGCACATAAATTCCAAATAAACTTCCGCCGCTCAGAGTGACCCCTTACATCAAAGTCTACCTTTACATCAAGGTCCCTATCAAAGGCTCTGTACATATCAGGGTCTCTATCAAAGTCTGCTTACATCTGGGTCTCCATCAGAACCTTCCCTTACATCAGGGTCTCCATCAGAACCTCCGCTTACATCAGGTTCTCCATCGGAGCCTCCTCTTACATCAGGTTCTCCATCGGAGCCTCCTCTTACATGGGGGTCTCCATCAGAACCTCCGCTTACATCGGGGTCTCCATCAGAACCTCCGCTTACATCGGGGTCTCCATCAGAACCTCCGCTTACATCGGGGTCTCCATCAGAACCTCCGCTTACATCGGGGTCTCCATCAGAACCTCCGCTTACATCGAGGTCTCCATCAGAACCTCCGCTTACATCAGGGTCTCCATCAGAACCTCCGCTTACATCAGGGTCTCCATCAGAACCTCCGCTTACATCAGGGTCTCCATCAGAACCTTCGCTTACATCAGAGTCTCCATCAGAACCTCCGCTTACATCAGGGTCTCCATCAGAGCCTCCGCTTACATCAGGGCCTCCATCAGAGCCTCCGCTTACATCAGGGTCTCCATCAGAGCCTCCGCTTACATCAGGGTCTCCATCAAAGCCTCCGCTTACATCAGGGTCTCCATCAGAGCCTCCGCTTACATCAGGGTCTCCATCAGAACCTCCGCTTACATCAGGGTCTCCATCAGAACCTCCGCTTACATCAGGGTCTCCATCAGAACCTCCGCTTACATCAGGTTCTCCATCGGAGCCTCCTCTTACATCAGGGTCTCCATTAGAACCTCCGTTTACATCAGAGTCTCCATCAGAACCTCCGCTTACATCAGGGTCTCCATCAGAGCCTCCGCTTACATCAGGGCCTCCATCAGAGCCTTCGCTTACATCAGGGTCTCCATCAGAGCCTCCGCTTACATCAGGGTCTCCATCAAAGCCTCCGCTTACATCAGGGTCTCCATCAGAGCCTCCGCTTACATCAGGGTCTCCATCAAAGCCTCCGCTTACATCAGGGTCTCCATCAGAGCCTCCGCTTACATCAGGGTCTCCATCAGAACCTCCGCTTACATCAGGGTCTCCATCAGAACCTCCGCTTACATCAGGGTCTCCATCAGAACCTCCGCTTACATCAGGGTCTCCATCAGAACCTCCGCTTACATCAGGGTCTCCATCAGAACCTCCGCTTACATCAGGTTCTCCATCGGAGCCTCCTCTTACATCAGGGTCTCCATTAGAACCTCCGTTTACATCAGAGTCTCCATCAGAACCTCCGCTTACATCAGGGTCTCCATCAGAGCCTCCGCTTACATCAGGGCCTCCATCAGAGCCTTCGCTTACATCAGGGTCTCCATCAGAGCCTCCGCTTACATCAGGGTCTCCATCAAAGCCTCCGCTTACATCAGGGTCTCCATCAAAGCCTCCGCTTACATCAGGGTCTCCATCAGAACCTCCGCTTACATCAGGGTCTCCATCAGAACCTCCGCTTACATCAGGTTCTCCATCGGAGCCTCCTCTTACATCAGGGTCTCCATCAGAACCTCCACTTACATCAGGGTCCCAATCAGAGTCTCCCCTTACACCAGGGTCCCTGTCAGAACCTACATTTACATTAGGGTCCTCGGAGTAGGTGTTCCTAGCCAGGCTGATAATGCCCACATGTGATGCTGAGCCTCCATGATTAAAAGAACTGAAAGCCAATTATTGAAAAGGGGCAGGCCAGGGACAGTCTAGGGACAGTCCTCCAACCAAGAAATTAGGAGGGCTTTGACTTGCTGATGCTTCTAATGCACATTATGAGAAGCTCACAGTGTGCAGTGAAATCAGAGTAAGCAATTTTAGTACAGGAGAGGAGGCGGTACAACTGTGCAAGACTGGAGGCTGGAGTTCAGCTTTATTAAATGTTTAAGTTTTAGATAAAATTTATATAGCTGGAATAAAGTAATACTTAGATGTATTTTCTTGGATCTACGAGTGATTAGATCACCTAAAGCTGCCTATACACAAAGGAGGGCAGTTGGCCACGCAGATCGGGCTCCTTCCCATCAGAATGCATGTATTAATATGTGTAGCATTGACATGCATTGTGTCTTCGAAAGACTACGGTTGAAATGACCTGAATGGCAATCCACAGGTCAGTGCACACAGAATGTAGCATGCAGGACTTATTCCAGCGGGCAGCAATACAATGAACTGGTGGGAAAAGACTCTGCGAGGACAATGGACTTCCTGCTGTCCTGGCATTTCGCCTGCCCTTGAGAAAATCTATGACAAGGCATTGGTGGGAATGAGCCCTCATTGGTCATTGAGCCCCTATGTGGATCTGAATTATAACGGTTGAGGAAACACAATCCCAAATATGAGGACTGTACCAAAAGTAATGCAAAAGTATTTTTTATTAACCACTTCAGCTCCGGAAACCCCCTTCATGACCAGGCCATCTTTTGCGATACAGCACTGCGTTCTTTTAACTGACAATTGCTCGGTAATGCGACGCTGTACCCAAATAAAATTTTAAAAGCTTAAAAACTTTAAAAAAAAAAAATTTAAAAAATCTTTTTTTCCCCCCACAAATAGAGCTTTCTTTTGGTGGTATTTGATCACCTCTGCGGTTTTTATTTTTTGCGCTATAAATAAAAAAAGGAGGAAGGAAGGAAGGAGGAGGGAGGAAGGTGGAAGGAGGAGGGAGCAAGGTGGAAGGAGGAGGATGAAGGAGGAGGAGGACGAATGAGGATGAAGGAGGAGGAGGACAGAGGAAGGTGGAAGGAGGAGGAAGAGGAAGGAGGAGGAAGTTGGAAAGAGGAGGAAGTTGGAAAGAGGAGGAAGTTGGAAAGAGGAGGAAGTTGGAAAGAGGAGGAAGTTGGAAAGAGGAGGAAGTTGGAAAGAGGAGGAGGAGGAGGACGACGGAGGAAACAGGTGAAAGGATGAGGAGGAGGACGACGAAGGAGGGAGGAGGAGGAAGGTGGACGATGACGGAGGAAACAGGTGGAAGGATGAGGACGACGAAGGAGGAGGAGGTGGAGGAGGGGGGGGAGGAGGAGGAGGAGAGAGGCAGGAGGAGGAGGAGGGAGGAAGGGAGGAGGAGAAGGGGGAGGAGGAAGGAGGAAGGTGGAAGGAGGAAAGAGGAGCGAGGAGGAGGAAGGAGGAGGGAGGAGGAGGAAGAGGAGGTAGGAGTAAGGTGGAAGGAGGACGACGACGAAGGAGGAGGCAGAAGGTGGAGGAAGTGGTAGAAGGAAGAGGAGGGGGGAGGAGGAGGAGGAGGAGGGAGGAGGGAGGAGGAGGAGGAGGAGGAAAGGAGGAGGAGGAGGAGGAGGAGGAGGAGGAGGAGGAGGAGGAGGAAAGGAGGAGGAGGAAGGGAGGAGGAAGGGAGGAGGAAAGGAGTAGGAAGGAGGAGGAGGAGGACGACAGAGGAGGAGGTGGAAGGAGGAGGAAGGAGGAGGAAGGAAGATGCAAAGGAGAAGAAGAAAGCATAAGAAGAAGAGTTACTAGAGGAAGAATTACTATACCAACATGTAAAATTTGAACAACCCACAAAGTTATGCCCACTTTTGCACTAGTTTTGGAAGAGCCCTGGTATTTTATGCACTGCCCTCAGTCTGTACAAAAAGGACGAATGTGACACCATAAAAAAAAAAATCTGAATTATTATTAGCAATAACAACTTGGATTTGCAGAGTGTCCAGAGTGGGAAATATATTATAGAGGAATGAAAAAAAAACAGATCGACAAGAGATGGAAGAAGGGAACAAAAGTCACAATCCAGAAACAAAGGAGAACTCTCCTCACTAGATTGCCCGCTGGGAGGACATTGTATGTGCTGTGAAAGGCTCGGAGTCCCAAACAAAAACGATTGATGTACAAAGGCTCTCTGCCCGGTCAGGCACTTGTTCCTCACACTGTTGGACAGTTTCCTGCAAGCAATGGTTACAGTGCTGATCACAGGCCAGAAAACGAGGTATGTGCGCACTACCAGCCAAGATCTATTTTATCTATAAACAATCTACAAAGGGGCCGAGATGAATTAAATAAACCATTCGGCCGAAATGGATCAGAAGGCAAAAACCTTCTAGCTGTTAACGCTGACCAAATCTTCTGTCATAAAAATCCTGCCTGTCAGCTATTTAGTTTTTTTAATTTTAATTCCGCTTGAAGTGTCTTGAGGTAGAGCCATAAGCTGAATTGTTCTATTTGTCACTCCAGCATGTTTCTGGCACTCTCCTCTTCTCTCCCATGCTCAGGGTTGTGGACCGTCCTCACCTACAACGCAGGACTTCTGGTTCTGCCCCGTACATGATGACGTCAGAATGCAACTGCCGAACGGAGCATCGAAGTGAAGAGACTTCCAGGGAAAACCTGTCTGAGCAAGCAACACTTTAATGCCCCGTACACACGGTCGGAATTTCGGACAGAAAAAGTCCGATGGGAGCTTTTGGTCGGATATCCCGACCGTGTGTATGCCTCATCGGACTTTTTCTGTCGGCATTTCCGACGGACTTAGATAGAGAACATGTTCTACATTTTTCCGTCAGTAATGCAGATGGAGGCTATCCCGTTGGAAAGTCCAACCCTGTGTACACGACATAAGAATTACACCCCTTCTCTACCCCTAGAAGACACAAGCATTTAACCCTTGCACTGTGGGGGGCCCCACTACAAGAGTCATTTTTTTTCAAAATCTTTGAGAGGGGCTTTCAACGACAGAGGGTATGAAGCAGCTCATGGATATTAGATGGCAATCATCCAATCCAGCTCTTTGGAGGAACAGAGGTCCACCGGGTCAGAAGGCCCGACACCGATTGCTACACTTCATCTACTTATAACTCTTAAGAACAACTATGTTAAGTCGGTTGGCTACCATAAAGTCACAGCGATCACATGGGCGTAAGCGCATGCCAAGGTCTCCTGAAGGTAAACGGTGACCAGGAGATGTCAGTGACAACACTGACACTGTGCTGGGGGCCCAAGTACATGAGTTCCCAGCACACTATATGCATATATGTGACAGCTAGGCGTTAAACCTCACCGCCTTGCTAGCAGATACATGGGTTCGGTTGGCAGTAAAGGGTTAAAATATAGCAAGTATGCAGATACAGTATAGCGACCTTCATATTATGTAAGCTCTCATGAACAGTTGGGTGTGCTGTTATTTACTTGTATTCTCTCCCTGGAAGTGTGAAGTTGTAAGGCCCCCCCATTGAGGCAGATCAGTCTCTTGTCTGAGCTAAGAACTGATGACTGACACTCTATCAGGGCAGTTTTACAGCCTGACACTCCTGTGCTCTGACAGGGAAAGAATACAAGTAAATAATAATTAAAAAAATAAAACCGGTAATCCCAGTATAACAGCAATTCAACATTGCAGATTCAGGTTATGGTAGATGCCTAAGAAGTTATATTTCAGTCTACTTAGTTTATAGGAATCCCAGAACAAGTGTTAAAGGGCCAGAAATCAAATTTTGATACACAAGTGAGTCAGACATCAGCGATAACGAGGATACACTTTTTCACTCACCTCATACAAATTCAGCTCCTTTACTTTTTCTTTTAATATGACCTGAAAAAGAGAAAAGATGTACTTTTATTATTCCGGTTCTTAATATTTCTTCATAGTACTATTCTTTACAACAGGTATGCACATGGCATCATTAGGGGAACCCGCAGAACATGGGTAAAAAAAAAGGTCTTACCTGTTTATAGGCATACAGCTCTTTCCGGGCCTGATGCCTTAACCTGTAAGAAAAGAAGACATCATTAGCGATATATCCAGTTTAAGAAAAACAAAAAAAAAAAAAAAAAAACAGGTCTGCAATTTAGGATTAAAAAGAAGCTGTGTTCTATCATTATTGGATTACACACATTGTATTTATCAAAACTAATTTCTGATATTTTTACTTCCTTGCTGTTCCAGATTGTCCTTTTTATATACAGATACAGCGTGTATTTATTAAAAAAAAAATGCCTAGCTGTTCGTCCATTGAAACGAATGTTCTTTATATTTTATATTTTCTGCAGATCCAATGTGTGAAAGAGGAAAATACTGCATTATGGCCACTAGATGGAGCGAAGGAGCCCATTTCTTTAATTACCATCTGGTGGCCATAATGCAGTATTTTCCTTATTCACACGTTCGACCTGCAGAGAAAATAACCTGAGAACATTCGATTTTGCTCTATTCGTAGTCAACAAACTTACAAGTACTTTTGATGGACAAACAGCTATGCAAATCTTTCAAAGATACACCCGAAAGTGTGTGAGTTTGAGATAGAGTGGCATAGGATTAGGATCCCTCTCGGGTTATCATTGCTATCTTAAGCTTTATTGCCCTTCATTAAGGGCCCATTAACTCCAGTCTCAGTGGGCAGCACTGCTTAACACAGTGCCAATGTATAGACAAAGCAATTTGCCTTACATCTTATGGCTTGAATTTACACCCACGTGCAGCACTGAAACAAAAAAATAGGACATATTGCATTTTTGCGAAGCGCAGAGCATTCCAACATGCTGTAATACATTGCAATACACTGCCATGCATAGAATTAAATACAAGTTTAAAAAAAGCACAGTGTAGAGTTGAGGAGTGTGCTACGCACAGAGTGCAGAATTCAGGGGTGCGTTACGTACAGAGTGTAGAGTTCAGGAGTGCGTTACGTACAGAGTGTAGAGTTCAGGAGTGCGTTACGTACAGAGTGTAGAGTTCAGGAGTGCGTTACGTACAGAGTGTAGAGTTCAGGAGTGCGTTACGTACAGAGTGTAAAATTCAGGAGTGCGTTACGTACAGAGTGTAAAGTTCAGAAGTGCGCCACACACAGAGTTCAGGAGTGCATTACGTACAGAGTGTAGAGTTCAGGAGTGCGTTACGTACAGAGTGTAAAGTTCAGGAGTGCGCCACACACAGAGTTCAGGAGTGCATTACGTACAGAGTGTAGAGTTCAGGAGTGCATTACGTACAGAGTGTAAAGTTCAGGAGTGCGTTACGTACAGAGTGTAAAGTTCAGGAGTGCATTACGTACAGAGTGTAAAGTTCAGGAGTGCATTACGTACAGAGTGTAGAGTTCAGGAGTGCGTTACGTACAGAGTGTAGAGTTCAGGAGTGCGTTACGTACAGAGTGTAAAATTCAGGAGTGCGTTACGTACAGAGTGTAAAGTTCAGAAGTGCGCCACACACAGAGTTCAGGAGTGCATTACGTACAGAGTGTAGAGTTCAGGAGTGCGTTACGTACAGAGTGTAGAGTTCAGGAGTGCGTTACGTACAGAGTGTAAAGTTCAGGAGTGCGCCACACACAGAGTTCAGGAGTGCATTACGTACAGAGTGTAAAGTTCAGGAGTGCGTTACGTACAGAGTGTAAAGTTCAGGAGTGCATTACGTACAGAGTGTAAAGTTCAGGAGTGCATTACGTACAGAGTGTAAAGTTCAGGAGTGCATTACGTACAGAGTGTAAAGTTCAGGAGGGCGTTACGTACAGAGTGTAGAGTTCAGGAGGGCGTTACGTACAGAGTGTAGAGTTCAGGAGGGCGTTACGTAAGTGTGTAGAGTTCAGGAGGGCGTTACGTACAGCGTGTAGAGTTCAGGAGGGCGTTACGTACAGCGTGTAGAGTTCAGGAGGGCGTTACGTACAGCGTGTAGAGTTCAGGAGGGCGTTACGTACAGAGTGTAGAGTTCAGTAGGGCATTACGTACAGAGTGTAGAGTTCAGGAGGGCGTTACGTACAGAGTGTAAAGTTCAGGAGTGTGTTACGTACAGAGTGCAGAGTTCAAGAGTGCATTACGTAGAAAGTGTAGAGTTCAGGAGTGTGTTATGTACAGAGTGTAGAGTTCAGGAGTGCGTTACGTACAGAGTGCAGAGTTCAGGAGTGCATTACGTACAAAGTGTAGAGTTCAGGAGTGCGTTACGTACAGAGTGTAGAGTTCAGGAGTGCGTTACGTACAGAGTGTAGAGTTCAGGAGTGCATTACGTACAGAGTGCAGTGTTCAGGAGTGCGTTACATACAGAGTGCAGCGTTCAGGAGTGTGTTACATACAGCGCCCACCCCAACAGCTTCCTCACATCTCCACTCTCACCTACCCGGCTCAGCTCTAGCTGGAGATCTATCCCTGCCATGCCCCCATCTAAGCAAAGCTGTCCCTTGTAAACATAGAAGGCTTCTGTGTTTACAAGTGACAGTGGGGAGTGGGAGTGGAATGGAGTTCCGCCATGTTCCGGCTGCAAAACTGGGTGCGAGGGCCCAACGACAAGGCCTGGCGGGCCGGATTCGTCCCATGGGCCTTGTGTTTGATATATGTGACCTAAGGACAGTAGCAAAAGACTAGAGTCCAAAGCAGTGGATGGGGTTATGTGAGGGTGCACAAGGGAGGGCGTTCCCAGCAAAGCTTTTGCCAGTGTCCAAACCCATGATTGATGGCCACACATCCTGTACAATTAAAGCGCAAATTCAGTCATGTTTTCATCTTTCCATCTATTAAATCTTCTGCCCTTGTTGTTTTAACTTTGGGTAGTAAAACATTTTTTTTCTGCCAGTAAATCCCTTACAGCCCACTTCCTGTTTCTTGTCTGGAAAAAAGCCTAGGCTTAGGACATCTTGCACAGCTCTCTCGCTCTCTCACTCTAGTGAAAGTTTGCCAGGACGGGAGGGGGGATGAGTCATAAGAGGGCCAATGAGAGCTGCAGAGCTGGAGGTGTGCCTCTGTGTGTCTGTGTAAATCCAGGAAGTGAACAGGCAGCAGCATCAGCTACCCACAGTTAAAATGGTTGCAGCCAGACTCAGTGGAGGGAAATTTTTGCAGCATATTTGTCAAGTACAGAATCACAGTATATATAAAACAATATGCAAAGTGGTTGGAAGGAAGCCTCAGAATGGCAAATATGTTTTTTTTTATTGCAAATTATGTGAGCAGACTGCAGTTCCTCTTTAAAATAAAAACTTTTTATTTCTGGCCACCTGGGATTTTTGGAAGTTCCTGCCCATCTGTGTTTGTTTCAGCTCCTCCAGATACATTCTTCATAATATAAAATAAAAACCCAGCAGACAGAGTGGGAACCCCTCATGATGGACACACAACAGGTGTTCAGACCTGGGAACTCTCAGATCTCACAGAGCGATAGAAGAAACTGTCAGGTGTTAGAACTCTCCAGCATCCACCAAACACTGGGTGGATGTGGACTTTGGGTGGACTGATCCTTTAAGAGTACATTGATGCTTTTAAAATTTTAGTTTCCCTTTAAATTGTCCCTGGTGAAGAAAGAGACATCAGTTACAAGCGTCTGTATTCCTATGAATGCTTCTCGTCATGTCATTGAGATGAGCCACCAGGGAGCCACCAGGGAATGCGCTCAGTAATTGTCGGTGTCAATTATGGTTATTCCCAACCTCAAGCACACTGGAAACTAAGCCATAGCATGTTAGTAAATATTGGTAATCAATTAACTTCTGTATGGGAAGACGATCAATACAGGTCCCGTGTGGGTAATAAGGCTGTTGTAAGGTCATCCTCAGATGACAAGAGCGGCTGTGACTCCATGACAGACACCTAATAGGACAGATTACCACATCCTCCCCGAAGACAGTGGAGACTCAATGATAGTCACATATTAATTACTCATTCTGTCTAATCAGACAGAGATCAGACACATCAATTGCTCATGATGAACTTCATAAACTCCCCGACAATAGTCCTCGTCATTACAAGTCATGGTATTCATAGAAGCCACATTTCCTACATCCCAGAAAATAGATAAAAGCACCCAATGACGTGTCAGTACTCTCCAGAAAAGACTATGCTAAATACTGAAAGTCTAGTCAGCATACAATAACCCTTTCTCACCGCCCACCATCTTTTTATAACGTTCCAAACACCATGGGGCAGGAAAGATTGGCTGATCACGTGACCACTTTGAGCGGATGTCACCATGGTCACGTGATTGAACGTCAGTCCCGTCAGCTACCGATCATTACCAAGAGTTGACTTTCACAGCTGGGAGCACGCGGTAAGCACAGAAACATTGGCCACACAGCTTCTAAGCTCCCAGACACTTTGGGACTGATTTAGTAAAACTGGGGAATGCAAAATCTGGTCCAGCTGTACATGGTAGCCAATCAGCTTCTAACTTCAGCTTGTTCAATACATTTTTGACAAAACACCTGGAAGCTGACTTTGGATGGTTGTAACTTGGATATGACTTTGGCTTTGACCAGTGATAATGGACAGCTGTTGCATTGTATAACATTCAGGGTTGACTTTCATGCAACTTCTGAGGGTTGACACTGAAGTCTATGGCCCTCAAGTTGCATGAAAGTCAGACCAAAGTAGTGCATGAACCACTATGAAGTCACTACAGATATATCAATCTGGATGTCACACCACTTCCTCAAACTCAATCTACCCAAAACCAAACTTATATGTTTTCCTCCCCCACGTGCCTCTTCCTCTGATATCTGTCAAACTCGATGGCACAACTATAAGCCCATCCCCGCATGCCAAGGTCCTAGGTGTAGTCATGGACTCTGAAGCCCCAAGTCCAATCACTGTCCAAATCTTCAACCTCAACAACATCTCCAAAATACGCCCCTTCCTAACCAATGACACAACAAAGCTCTTAATTCACTCTCTGGTCATCTCTCTCCTTGACTACTGCAACTCTCTACCCATTGGATTACCTCTACATAGTCTATCCCCCCTTCAATCCATCATGAATGCTGCTACCAGACTCATCCACCCTACCAACCGCTCAGTATCTGCTACTCCTCTCTGTCAATCCCTCCACTGGCTTCCGCTCACCCAACAAAATACTAACAACGACTTACAAAGCCATCCACAACTTAGCCCCCAGCTACATCACTCGCCTAGTTTCAAAATATCAATCTACTCGTTCTCTTCGTTCCTCTCAAGACCTCCTGTTCTCTTGCTCCCTTGTCACCTCCTCCCATGCTCGCCTCCAGGCCTCTCCAATCCTATGGAACTCCTTACCCCAATCTGTTCAATTATCTCTCACTCGATTAGCTTTTAGACAACCCCTGAAAACCCTCCTCTTCAGAGAAGCCTACATTAACCACACCTAACAACTGTATATTAATTTCCTCCATCAGCTCACCCCCCACAGTTATTACCTTTTGTTTCTCTTGACCCTCCCTTCTACATTGTAAGCTCTGAGAAGGGCCCTCTGATTTCTTCTGTATTGAATTGTATTGTAACTGTACGGTCTGCCCTCATGTTGTAAAGCACTGCGCAAACTGTAGGCGCTATATAAATGCTTTATAATAATAACTACGACTTTAAGTTGTGCATATATGAATGGTTATCATTGGAAAACATGGGGAACGACTTGTCATGGGACTTTGATGTCCAAAGTTGCAAGAGAAGTCGCACAAGTGTGTACAAGTGTATACACACCATACAACTGTTGTTGATCGATTTTCTTCAGATTTACCTTAACTATGTAGTGCAAGAACCTGCCTGATTGCATACACATTGAAAGTGTTTAGGTTTGACCTCATATTGTATGGTTTTGGTAAATCTAAATGAAAACATCTAAAAGAAAATTGTATAGTGTACATCCAGCTTTAGACAGGAGCCAATTAAGCTACCAACATATCTTTGAAGTGTGTGTATGTGGGTGGGGGGGGATTGGAGTACCCAGGGGAAGCTCATACAAGCCCAGAGAGAACGTGCAAACTCCATGCAGATAGTGCTGCAAGGCGGAAGTGCTAACCAAAAAAAAGGCACTTGATTTCAAAGTGCCCTTATTATTTGATGATACAATAATGATTACAGAGCCTGGAGCCTGGCTGGAGTTCACGGCACAGAATTATCCAGCTTACAATCTGCACGTCAGCTGTAAAGCCCCCCCCCCCCCCCCCCCCGGTGCTCAGGTTGGATTCTTCTAGAAATGCATTGTCTGCTGTCTCTTTAAACAGACGAGAATCTCTCGCTGACCTGTACATAATGTAAATCCCTGGAGGCCAAAGTAACGCACACATCAAATATTGACACAATGACGCCAGCCCCGCCCCCCCCTGTCGTTCACTTTCTGTTTTTTGCAGCATGTTTATTTTCTTACCGCCCCAGAACAACAAAGCACCCAACATCTTGAAAGAAAAAAAAGAAACTGATTCCAAACATATTATCCCGCTGTGAAATCAGCATGCGGTCTGTGAAATATGCAGACTACAGGAAATTCTGGTTGCTGGAAGATTATCCCCCGCTCTCTACAGCTGCTCTTCCTACAAGCTGCAGGCTGACTTGGATGGTAAATATAGAGGAGTCTGAGTGGGCTGTCACTGAGAACGCTGGCAGTCATTAGTAATTGGCGTATTTAGAAGGCCCCTTTGAGATGAAGCGGATCTGCCTGCTCGGCGGAAGATCTCTCCGATGATTCCTGCCCAGTAGGCAGATGACAGGTCCGTGTCCGCTCCGCTATCCAGAGGGGACACAGACACAGCCCGCTCTCCTCTATGGGGCGGTCAGATGGAAACAGACTGTATGTCCGTTTCCACCCAATTGTCATCTGAACCGATCCGCCATACGGATGGCGAACGTATTGCCATATGTCTGTTTTTAGCGGATTTGTTGCCCGGCGGGTGTCAGCGGACACATGTCTGCTGATATCTGCTGCCCCATAGAGAACAATGGTTGGCCTGATTGGATTCCGCCTGAAAAACGGACAGGCGGACTAAAGCAGAGTTCTAGTTGTTGTATGTTACAATGTAGTATAGTCTCATATGACATGTTTTTGATTTTCTCGATCCCTATTGGAGAGGTTCAGTTGTTCACTGCAATTGCCAGTATTTTAAATGTTTTTTTTTAATGTAATATATGTTTAATAAAATGTACTTTATATTTTTCCACAATTGGTGCCTGTAAAGTCCATTTTGCCATCCTCATAGACTTGTATGCAAAAGTCCATCAGCACAAGCCCTTTAGCTGTTCAAATGTGCAGACGCAAAAAAAAAAAAAAAAAAAAAAGGGAGAGACTGCAACTTCCTTTTTATATTTAAAAAAAATTATATTAAAAAAAATGATATTAATTATACACATAAAAAGGGCATTGTAGAGACGCCGGGTTGTCTGTGTGCGATTACTGAACGCCAGTGAGTCACCAAGCAAAACCTCCTCATCTCAAACTATACAAAGTCTGGAAGTGGCATAACAATAGGCATAGCAGCCTACACAGCAGTTATAGGGCCTGGAGGTGGGGTGGGGTGGGGTGACATTAAGGGGGTTGTTATAGTGGTACTAAATGCAAAATTAAAACTTACATATATGAGATTGTGGGATACGGAGGACAGGGCAGTTTGCTGGAAATTTAGAGTTAAAAGTTTATTCCCTGCACTGTTGTCCCTCTCTTTCCTGATGTCTGTCCACACAGCATTGGTCCCTAGTAATGTACTGACTGTGCTGACAGCTCTCTTGCTATCTGTCCTTGATATAGACATACTTAAAAGAATAAGTCCACCTTAAGGCCCCTTTCACACTGGGGCGGTGGGGGCGTCGGCGGTACAACAGCGCTATTTTTAGCGCTGCTGTACCGTCGTTCTTGCAGCGGTATTCGGCCGCTAGCGGTTGGGTTTTAACCCCCGCTGGCGGCCGAAAAAGGGTTAAATCCGCTCGTACAGCGCGGCTATAGCTGCGGTATTACCGCAGTATAGCCGCGCTGTCCCATTGATTTCAATGGGCAGGAGCGGTGAAGGAGCGGTGAATACACCCGAGTGCTTTCACACTGGGGTGCTGTGCTGGCAGGGCGTCAAAAAAAGTCCTGCAAGCAGCTTCTTTGCAGCGCTTTCGTGTTTTTGCCCCGGGGCTGGGTGCGCAGATGGCCCGAGCCCTTTTACACTGCCAGCGCCTGAAAAACGCCCCAGTGTGAAAGAGGTCTTAAGCGGCGCTTTACCAGCCTTTTTTCGGGCGCTGGCAGTGTGAAAGGGCTCGGGTTTTTACATTGGGATTGCAGATGAAGCTTCTTTCAGGCGCTTTACCGACGCTTTTTTTAATGCTAAAGCGCCTGAAAAATGCCCGAGTGTGAAAGGGGTCTAACACTAAAATCTCTACATCTACAGACATCCACCATCTAACACTAACCTCTCTAGCCTTGTAAAGAAGAAATCAGTATACATACCTTTTCTGAAGCCAATCCGACCAGATACCACACTAAGCTGTCAGCCGCGGCTTCACTGTGTAGGTGGGTGCAGAGGAGGCGGCCGACAATGGAAGCCCCATAGTAAGTCTATGGGTGACGTCACTTCCCATTCATTTCCCAGCCATTGTCGGCCGTCTTCTCTGCAGAGCTTCCATTGCCGGATCGTCTTCAGAAAAGGTACATACCGTAAAACCTTGGATTGCGAGCATAATTAGTTCCAGAAACATGCTTGTAATCCTAAGCACTTGTATATCAAAGCGAATTTCCCCATAAGAAATAATGGAAACTCAAATGATTCGTTCCACAACCATTTATTCATAAGTCCTTCAGTTTATAGTCCATATAAAAACATTATAGCAATGTGATAGGTTGTGTAACCATAAAATGTCCATCCACAAATGGAAGCCTCCACAAGGGGATTAGAAGCAAAACCCAGCAGGAGCTCCAGAGTATAAAAGAGAAGAGAGGCGCCTCTAAGTGTAGCAATATGATTACATTTAATGAAGGTACAACATTTAGCAACTCACATGGTTGATGATTATAGAGGCACATCTAAGTATGCAGGCATCCAGGGTAAAGCTGTCCACATAGACCATCCTCCACACCACTGGCTCTCACTGTTGTCAGTCTGCAATCGTGACCAGGAAGACTACCCTGCAGTAGAGCGATTGGAGCACAGCGTGGAAGAGGCAACGTCCATGGCGGTGAGAAGGATGGTCTATGTGGACAGCCCCGGATGCCTGCATACTTAGATGTGCCTGTTTTAATCATCAACCATGTGAGTTGCTAAATGTTGTACCTTCATTAAATGTAATCATATTGCTACACTTAGAGGCGCCTCTCTTATCTTTTATACTCAGTTGTGACATGACGTTACTTGTATATCAAGACATCGCTTGTATTTCAAGTCAAAATGTATTTAAAAATTTTACTGGTCTTGCAAAATTCTCTCAAACCAAGTTACTCTCAAACCAAGGTTTTACTGTATACTGATTTCTTCTTTACGGAACTAGATAGGTTAGTGTTAGATCGTGTCTGTAGATGTAGAGATTTTAGTGTTAGGGTGGACTTATTGTTTAAAGTAGAAGTCACATCAAATCCTAACCTGAAGCCTGCTTCCACACCCATTCTAAGGTAGACCAAAGACGGAGTGATTGTATTTCCTGCAGCGAAAGAAAAACGCTCAGTTCCCTCATCGATACAGTCAGCGTTGTCGGGGGGAATCCCTCCTGCCGAGCCATTGCTTCCTTGCTATGACAGCCGCTAGCAATAATCGCATTTAAAATCCAACAGGCCGGTTGTACCCAAGTTGATCGATCGATCAACTTGGGTACATTCAGCCTGCCCACACATGAACTGGCCGAGATTTGAACCGTCTATGGCCAGCTTAAGTCCTATACTAACAATCCTTTAAAGGAAAGATGTGTATACTTACCTATTCCCTGGGTGCTCAGGTCCAGTCACTTGATCTCCCCAGTGGCTGGCTTCAGTGAAGAGGAGAGATCGCCAACAAGGGCTGCAATGTCTATGCAGTGATGTCACCTGTAGGCTTACTATGGGGCAGCCATTGTTGGCTGACTCTTCTCTCCCCTGAAGCCGGTGCTGGGAGCCAATCATGTGACCGGACCGGAGCACCCTCAGAATAGGTACAGTAAATATAGACATTTTTCCTTATATATTTAGTATAGGACTTAAGCTGGCCATAGACGGTTCATGTATGGACAGGCTTAATGTATCCAAGTTGATTGATCGATCAACTTTGGTACAACCAGCCTGTCTGATTTTACATGTGATTATTGCTAGCAGCTGTCATAGCAAGGAAGCAGGAAGCAATGGCTCGGCAGGAGGGATTCCCCCATCAACACTCAGTGTGTTGATGGGGGAATTGAGCGATTTTCTTTAGTTGCAGGAAAGAAAATTACCCCGTCTATGGACAGCCTTAGAATGGGTGTGGGAGCAGGCTTAAAGTGATACTAAAGTCTTGTTTTTTGTTTTCTATAACAAAGATGTTATACTTACCTGCTCTGTGCAGTTGGTTTTGCACAGAGCAGCCCAGATCCTCCTCTTCTCGGGTCACTCGCTCCACACTCCTGGCTCCTCCCTCCCATCGAGTGCCCCCACAGCAAGCAGCTTGCTATGGGGGCACCCGAGCCAAGCTGCAGCTCTGCATGTCCATTCAGACATGGAGCCGCAGTTCAGGCCACGCCCCCTCTCTCTCCTCACTGGCGAATTGACTTTGATTGACAGCAGTGGGACCCAATGGTGTCACTGCTGTGTCTTAGCCAATCAGGAGGGAGAGTCCCAGACGGCCCAGACACTCGTACACATCGCTGGATGGAGAGGGGGCTCAGGTAAGCATTGGGGGGGCTGCTGCACAGGTTTTTTATCTTAATGCATGTGCATTAAGATAAGAAAAAAACCTTCTGCCTTTAGAATAACTTTAAGCTTAGTATTTGATTAGACTTCGTCTTTAAAGTGTTACTAAACCCACAACAGTAAAATCAGTCTGTATATGCAGTAACACATGCTTGTTATCTTGTTATCCTCACTGTGGAACCTAAGGAGTTACTCCTCTGCATTGTGTAAAAAGGCTGTGTGAGCCTGTCTTCTCTGATCCTCCCCTCTTTCCACTGTACCCTGATCATTTCCTGATAACACAGAGTCTATGGAGTCAGGCTGCACATGCTCAGTTTGGTGTGTATTGCTAGAGAGGTTTTTTTCTTTTCTTGGGAGAGTGCATGTGATCAGCACAGGGCCAATCAGCACTGTCCATACAGAGGATCAGGAGTATTGCAGTTTCATAAGACAGTCAGAAAACTCCTCCTACAAGCTTTACAAGTGCTTGCCAGGACACTGATAGAAGTCACAAAACTGCTATATACTGCTGATAAGAAAAGAGATTTAGCAGTTTATATTTACTAAAATAATTGCATTTCCATGTTCTGTGTACTGTGGGACACCAGATATAGTGAACGCAGGCTCCTGGGTGCAGTAACACTTTAAGTATGTCTATACCAAGGATAGGTAGCAAGATAGCGGTCAGTACAGGGTAACCTGAATAGGCTTAGAATGGGGTGGGGGCAGGGTTATTTTAGATTTCACTGTGACTGGACTTCTACTTTCAGAAAAATGGCGGCTGCTGGAAGGACCCACATCAAAATTTTTCTATGGAGCCCTGTGATCTGTAGGTATGCCCCTGGAACTGGTGATCTCTGCTACACCTCCAAGCAGTCATTCAGCAGATATATCAATTGCAATTCCTTGGAATTTATCATTGGCTTTGTTTGTATCTTATGTGCCCGCCAATGCTGCTTACTGTAACGGCCAGCTATAGATGGGGGCAGCGCTCCCCTTTTTTGTATCACTGTGTATTGGTCAGGCAACGCACCTTTGCAGCCATTGAGCTATATGCTGGGTGCTCAGTGTGCTCCTGCACCTTTAAGAAAGGGTAGGGATCTCCTTCAGACCATCTGCCCTCCACTTATCCATCAGAATGCATGTGCCTCCACTGTGGGGGTCACTCATTAGATAGTGATAGGGACTACAGATAATGGGGTGCCTTGGCGAGGCTCTGTAGCTTATGCATGCATTTGCAAATGTGAGCATGACTAAACCCCTGTTTTTAAACGCACACTGTTAGATAGGTTGGTCCTAAAAACTGGAGAGTTCATAATCTGCTGCAGCTCTGCATTGTAACCAATTCGCTTCCAACTTCAAGCTTGTTCAATTAGGCTTTGAAGAAAACAAAAAACAAAAAAACTGGAAGCCAAATGGTTTATAGGCAGAGCTGCACCAGATTTTGTACTCTCCAGTTTTAGTAAATCAACCCCACAGACTGCAGTAAGAATAGACATCTCTGTATCTATAATACAACCCAGCTTGGAGATACTTTGCTTTCTGGCAAATGCCTAATGTGACAGACTACTAATGCATAGCTCCCAACTGTCCCTGATTTGGAGCAATGTCCCTCTGTCCCTCTTTCCTCCTCATTTGTCCCTCATTTTGGTCTGATCTATATAGTTGTATATAAAATGCACTTTTTATCTTTCAAAAAGTGTTTCCCAGCGCTAAACCTTCCATCCATATTCTAAATTGCTGCATTTTTCAATCTTAAAAGGCAATATAAAGGAATAGTACAGGCAGTCCCCGAGTTACGAACGGGCTAGGGACTGTAGGTTTGTTCTTAAGTCGAATATGTTTGTAAGTCGGAACAGCATGGGCAGAATGGCAGATATGACGTTTTCCGATGTTCCGTCGAATGTGGCCGCCATCAAAAAGGGTTCCGTCGAATGTGCCCGCCGTCCCGTTCGTAAGTAGGAGTCGTTCGCAAGTCGGATGTTCGTAACTCGGGGACTCCCTGTAGTGTTAAAAAAAGCACTTGTGGATTTAATTAATCTTTTCTTGTTATTTCCCCTTTAAGGGGGCGTGGCAGGGGGCGTGTCCTGTGCCTACATACGTTTGCTAGTAGGTGTCCCTCATTCCCATCTCAAAATGTTGGGAGGTATGCTGATGCAGGCCTAGAAAGAACTTGTTCACACCTCCAGTGCCAGTCTATGTTGCACAATGTAGTCACAAAGCAAGGACAGGCAAAAAAAAATAAAAACCGGGGGACATCAATTCAGTCACACAGCGAGGAAGTCCTAAACAGGAGCATTGGGACTGCTTTACAAGACAAATTTACTATAATATGGAACTTTGTTTCATACGTTCTTCCCTCGTTTGCTGTAGTAGCACTAAAAATAAATAAACGTCTGTTTAGAATGAAAGCGGAGGAATTCAAACAGCCAAAAAGCAAAAAATGGAACAAAAACGCATTGTAGCGTTGTACGGTGTCAATGATCCCTAAGAGATAAGCAGGCTTTGTCTGAGACATACCGGATTAGATAGCAGCAGAAGAGCAGGCTCAGGATGAAGACGAATATCGCCGTGCCAAACACCACAATGTAGATGTTGAGGGGGAGGTTCTGGAACCCAATATTAGGCATTCTGAAGCTGTAGTGCTGGAAGTCTGGGCTCATGGATTGGCTGAAAAAGAAAAATGACACATTAATAGAAATATAGCACATATTTCTCAGTAAAATACAAGTCCCTTAACATTACCCATATAAATCAATACTTTGTGACACATTGCCATCATGCCTCTTCCACCAGCTTAACATGTACCCATCATTAAAATAGAATACCAATAGATTACATATCAGCATTACCAGATCCCATTATTATTTTAGTTAAAGATGCCATTTGCTGAATAGTTATAGAGTGCTTCTAAGCTCTCCCGTCTGAGCTGAATCCCAGGCAATATACATGATTGCTACTTAACATAAGAATTGTGGGTGTTCCGTTAGAGCCTACAGAAGTCCATCCCATGCCTACTACCATGACCACATTGCGATCTTTAATGCATCTTAAAACTTGGAGTCTTACTTTTTCTATGGCTCCATGCCTCAAAGGCGTACTAGAGCTGCATTAGCCACTCAGTTGGGTGTTTCCAGGGTCTGCTGTATGAGACTGCAGTTGCTACTTAACATGAGAATAGTGGGTGCTCTGTTAGAGCCTACAGAAGTCCATCCCATGCCTGCTACCATGACCACAATGCAATCTTTGGTGCACCTTGGAGTCTTACTTTTTCTTTGGCTCCATGCCTGAAAGGCATACACAAGCTGCATTAGCCACTCCGTGGAGTTATTCCAGGGCGTGCCAAAGAAGATTGCAGTTGGGATTTTAGGACTCACGCACAAATTTAGACAAGAGGCAATTAACCTTCAAGCAAAGTCTTTGGAGTGTGGACTGAAACCAGAGAACTAACTAACTGCAGACACTGTGTGCTGCCCTACAGAAAAGCCTACATTTCCAATTAGACAGAACCTCTATGGTGTGCTTGCAGTGAGATTTAGAAGATTAGAAAGACCATTCCTGTTGCAAAATAGGTAAGCAGGAAGCTTGGGGCTGAATATGTAATGAACAAACATGTTCTACAATGTGGACATACCTAAAAAAAAAAAACTCAGCATCTGCTCACTGTAGCCACCCAAGGTCTTAAGGGTTTCCTCTTGAAAGGTTAATATCAAGGGTTGGAGATAGTGACAAGTTTCATTAATTTTTAAAGGACCAAAAAACACATAACTTTTAAACTAGTTCATGCTCGGATTAGTTTTATCCAACCTATAGTGTGAGAATATTGGCTTTGCTGTCATGGACCAGCCGAGACAGGTCCTCTCTCAGACTCCATCGTACACAAGGATGTGCTGCGAGACGCCCCTTTCTATGGACTCGGAGAGCCATGCGTGTCACCACATTCCACTCTCCAAGCTTTCTTCATTCCTCCAAATTTCATTTCCTACGTTACACCCATCCAGGTGGCTGGAAAATTCCATCACAGACAAAAGGGAAACAATTATCAGGCCTGGAGCACAAAGCGATTCTCCCAGACGGCTCCCTCCAGAACCGCTTTCCTTTCTGTCACTGGAAATCTGCTTTCATCCCGGACATGTACAGACTTTCCACACATTAAAGTGGACCCAAATGGCAAAGTCAAAGCGTATGTCCAGGCATAACTTTTCTATTTAGTTTTAGATAGATTGAGGAAGCATCTAGGATGTTACTTCTAACTGGGATTCTCTTAGAGATTTTTCCTTATGTTTTGCTCTTTCTGTCTTATTGACCATTATTAGCAGGGCTAAAACCGGATGAAAAAACTTTTTACATTTGTCCCTGGAAAAGGAATAATTTTATATCACTCTGAAGATATTGCCTCTTCCTGTTGTGTCTTTAGGACAGGACGTGAATAGGAGAGCATCTCAATGGAACACAGGTTGCCAAACCAAAAAAAACCCACAAATAAATAAAATAATAAATAATATAGAAGGTGCCATCAGTTTTTAAAGTGGAACTAAACCTTCCTATCATTTTCAGCCAAGAAAACTGACATCTTGGCCTCTTTTGATCTACAACTGCCATGATGCTGCACATGTGATCAGTTATGACACCAGCCATTTAATGGCTTGACAGTTTGGTTGAGAGCATAACCAATGTGACCGTTACATTTCTGGTACATGCCGAGAATGTAACCGTTTTTTGAAACGGTTAAATCAATGAGTTTAGTTCCACTTTGAGGCAAGTTTCACATCTGTGTGGGTGGTTCCCGCTGGAGGCCTGAACCTGTTCATGCAGCCGCAACCACCCACACAGAAATAGCCGCTGGATACATGCAGGTGCCATTAATGCTAAAGGCACGTCACATGCACTGGAAATCGCACCCGCACTGGGAGTCGCACTGCACCTGCAGTTCCCATGTGGGCTGCGATTTCCGAAATGCTGCAGGGACCTTTTCACTGTGTTTCAGGAGGCACAGCAGCCCATTCGAATGAATAAGCTGCCGTACCTACGCAAAAGGTGGCTCGCAGGGCGGCATAGGTGACTACCTAGGCTAAGAAACCTGAACAGTGCCTCCATATGACTGGGTGCAGGCGCTGTTGAGCTGACGGTTTTCATCCCAGCTTTAACGGTCAACTGAACAATCGTCTTTTATCCAATAGAGTGGTGCCAGCAGGGCCATTCGCTGCTCGAATTTTGTCAGAGTCAACAAGAATTGGCTGAAATTTGAGCAGTGTAGGGCCAGCTTTATCCCCCTTAAGCCAGCAATAGACAGATGGAAACAGAGGCAGTTTAGCAGGTACCGACCAATTTTTGTTCAATGTGTGGCTGTCCCTGCTCAACAGCAGTCCATTGTTTGACTGTCTTCCGTCAAAGAGACATGCTGGAAAACTTTTGTCGATCAATGGCTTCAGCCAACCAGTGCAATGTATTCTGACAGTATTGAGTTCCGCTATCAGAAAACAAAGTCCCAGTGGGTGTGTGTGGTGGGGATTTTTTCGAATCCACCTCACTCATGTGGATGGAAGAATCTGTGGCTAGCCTTCTCAGGTAGCCCATATATTAGTCATTTTTGGACCCGATTCCTTCATCCACACACTCGATGTGGATGGGGGAATCCTTCCTGTTGAGTTATTGTAATTTGACAGCGGGGCAACTTCCCCAAAGTCAGAATACACCGATCAGCCCAGCAGCACTGATCATTCAGGAAAGAAAGACTTCTGCACAACCAGCCTGCTCATACATGGATCAAAATTTGGCTGGTCCCTGCAAGACCGGCCGAATTTCAATCCATGTGTGGCCAGCTTTAAGTGTTGGCTTTACATATACTTTGTTGCTGTGGTGCCTTGAAGACAATTGAAGATTTTGCACAACTTCCGTCAAGGATAATGAACTTCCCCCTCCCCGATCAGCTGGGCTCACCTCTGTTTACATACACACGTTGTCCTTCTGCTTTCACTTTCCCGTCCTTACATTGCACCTCCCTGTCACCCTCTAAGTAATCTTATCACAGGGAGATACAGCCCACCCAGCTGGCACAACACTTGTGCTAATAGGACGGCATCTTAAAGTGGCTGTATACCTAATTTGACATTTTTATCTACAGGTAAGCCTGTAATGAGGTAAAATTAATATCTCCTAAACCTGTACGGTTTAGGAGATATTCCCTTTGCATGCAGCCGCTGACGTCAGTGCTGCATGCGCTCTGAATGCCTGGCAGAAGGTCCGGTAGACGCTGCCGGTGTTCTATCAGATACCGGATACTATGCGTGGGAGTGACATCATCGCAGCTCCGGCCACTCACAGTGCCGGAGCCACAAACTGGAAATAAACGCAGAGGGCAAGATGTCAGCTCCCTCGGCGTGGACCGGGCTGCAATACGGGGGCTTTGATCTAAGGTAAGTATTTCATAATGAGCTAGTATGCGGTACATACTAGCTTATTATGCCTTTGCCTTGCAGGGTTTCTTTTTTTCTTTTTTTTCAGATGTGCAGGTATACAACCGCTTTAATCTTTGTAAACACCATTTAAAAAAAGCGAAGCAACCGCCCACGCAGGAAATACCGCTGTTTCCAACATGGGGAGAAGGAGTTTGAAAGGCACAGTCCACCTTTTGCAAAAAAGTCAAATGCATCCAAATTAAAGAAAAAGAATTAAAAAAAATGTGCATTTATTCAAGTTTTTTTTTTTTTGCATTGAAGCCTGCAGAGCATTGAGATCACGATCAGTGTGACAAAAGGTACAATGCACAGGCTCCTGCATGGTTTACCTCCTCCTCCTGGAACCAGGTCCGTGCGGAGATAAAGACCTTCTGTTATGGGTACGGTTGCCACCTCATCCCTTTACACAAATAAGCGGAGCTTCAACTTTTGGGTGCAACTCCGCTTTCATTATTAGTGTACCATGAAACATGGTTCCAAAGGTGCTACTACAAGACTAGGATATAGATATTTAACTGGTAGAACAAACTGGTAGATCGCCAATTAGTAGCTACTGGCATATCACTGCACTCACCAATAAACAACAAGTGCTGAGATAACGTTTCAGACACATGGAGAGTCCACTGAAGTCATTCAGTTACACCCAACCGGTAGTCTTCCTTGGATAGAGAAAAAGCCCCGTACACACGGGCAGAATGTCGGGAGACATTTGCCTGTACAAAAAATACCAGCCGACATTCTGCCCATGTGTATGTCGGTCTGTCCGACAGATAGCGGCCGCTCTGTCTGCTTTTGTCGAACGTGCATGCTGGAAAACCAGCAGCCGACCGACTCCTGATCCGTGCTCTCAGCCAATGGCAGAGAGCGCTGATTGGGGTGTTTTGGCAGGGGGGCCGTCCCCCTATAAGAACACAACAGCTCAGCGGGGGAGATCACTGAAGTAACCTCACATAGTTAATACAGTGGCTTCTGACCGCAGCGGTCAGTTTTTTTTGTGCAACCCGCGGGGTTGCACAAAAAATATAACTAGTGTGTACGAGGCTTAACAGTAAGGGCTCATTTGCACAGACAGCGGTAAAAACAGGCAGTTTGAGTTCAATCCCTGATCACCCCTCCAGCCAGATGAGTTGTACACATGCCACAGACACAATGCTTTGCTTCGTGGCCGAAGCAAAAATGGGGCCCATACAAGTGAATAGGGCTGTGCCACAACCAACATGCAACGGCATGCATAAGAGAGTCACTCATAAGGGAGTCACGTGGGAAATTGTGGGATTGAATGGGACCTTTGCACACGTGGTCCAAGTACATCATTATAAGGATCAACTACATTGCTTGCTTTATGAAGGGGTTCCTTAACTAATGGCTGTACAATTTTAGCCTTTTAATGAGAAAATTGCACACATGATCAAAGAGCCACCCATACCAATCAAGACTGAACGTTTCACATAGGTGTGCCATAATTGTGTAATTTTGGCCCTTTTATGCAAACTTTGCACAATCAACCAGTCACCACTAATGATCGGAACTATCCACATGTAGGGACTTCTGTGCTCCGGAAGTGGCAAGTGGCGTAGATATCCGCGGGTGGCTCAGGTATCTATGCCTGGAAGTGGGAGCAAAATACCTGTATTAGACAGGTATTTGCTTCCCCCTGAAAGGTGCCAAATGTGACAACGGAGGGGGGGAGTAACCGGAAAAGCGGACATTCCATTTTTGGGTGGAACTCCGCTTTAATGATCGTCTGTGCAAATTTAACTCTTATCTGGTTTCTTTGCTTGTGACAATTGGAATTGCCCACAATGAAGGTTTATTGTAGGGATTTCTTAACCTTTATCTTTGCAACATTAACTGTCTTATCTGATCTATGCATGTGTAGCAAGATCCCAGGCCTCCTTTAGTCTAATGAAAACCTCCAGGGCCAAGAGTTGCTGACATTCTTCTGTGTAGAGAGGGTTGTAATGCAAGGAAGATTCATGGGTGCCATACACTTCTTGAATGCAAAGAGATTTTTTTTTCTCTTTCATAGAACTTTGGGAGAGGGTGTTTAGGGCCAGCACACCCTTAATGTTATTTTGGCAGACTCCAAGACTTCTACAGGTAGACAGCCATGCATGGAAAGACATCCAGCAAGACACCACATCTGCATGTGTAGGAATGCCGTCTCCTATGGCAAGAGTCTTAGAACAGTTCCTAACACAAGTTGTAACAAACTCCTTTACTTTCTCTACAATCACTTCTTGCAGTTCTTCAGCCCGCTGAGCTCCCAGTCTCTCTCACTAGACTCACTGATTCACTCCCACTGAATCCCTTGAGCTCTTCCAACCTTCTCACTCAGCATCTTCCTCAAGCGTCACCCCCACTTTTCTGCTGGGTCCCTAGCTTGGCACTCCAGATACTTCTCAAGTTTCACCCCACTGGCCTGCTCGGTCCCTGGCTTGACACACAAGGCTGCTCTGCAAGTGTCACCTCCGCTGGCTGGGTCCCAGGCTTGATACCCACTGAAGTTTCCTGATTCTTCACCGTGCCTGGTTGGTGAGAATACTGCTACGGTACTTGCTTCAGCTACTCACGGTGGACCCTGGTAATAAGGTGAATGGTCCCTTAGTGGTGACAGATTTCCTTCTACCTCCGACCACGACAAGTTCTCCGGCCGGCAGAACCATCACTTCTGGTTGGACTTCAAGCCACAATCCCAACCCTGCGCTGCTCTCTTGCTTCTGGATAGGTCCTCAGACAGCCTAGCAGCCAGATGTGCCCGAGATAGGCCCAAACTCCAGCCTCGCAGCCCTGGGCAATACGACACACCCAGACAGCCCTCAAGGTGGCACAGAAAACATATCACCTTACTCCACCCAAATATATAGGTTCTCCCATCAGGCCAAGGGATTTAAGAAAACCCCTGCCCATTGGCTGAGGTACCCCATATACTGCTAATTTGTCCTTGTCTTATCTAATGTCACCAGGTACCAGGGCACTTAGTGGCAGAAGAGAGAAGTGTAGCAATTCCAGACTTAGAGTAAAATCAATTGATCCCTAACAACAAGCCAAGGTAACTACACCTGGCAGGTAAATTTAGGAGCAACCCTGCCCAAACATCAGGGTGCTACACATGCGCAGAAAGTAAAACTGCCAATACACTAGCAGAATTTCATTTGAAATATTTTGTTTTAAGAATGTTTGTTCAATTTTCCAATGGTTAGTGGGGTCAAGTCGACATTCCTTTTCGACCGACAGTGGGAAGTAAAATTCAAATGAACGGATTTCTAACATAGTACAGTAAAACCTTGGTTTGAGAGCGTTTTGCAAGACAAGCAAAATTTTTAAATAAATTTTGACTTGATATACAAGTAGCGTCATATCACAACTGAGTATAAAAGAGAAGAGAGGCGCCTCTAGTGTAGCAATATGGTTACATTTAATGAAGGTACAACATTTAGGAACATATTGCTACACTAAGACCCGGTTCACACGGGGGCGACTTGTCAGGTGACCTAGCCGCCTGACAAGTCGCCTCCCGTTCTGTACAATGGAACCGTTCTAATCGGAGCGACGCAAGTCGCTCCGACTTAGAAAAAGGTTCCTGTACTACTTTGGGGGCGACTTGCATAGACTTCTATACAGAAGTCGTTTTGCAAGTCACCGTGGCAGTCGTGTGCAGGTCGCCTCGGTGGGGCGACCTGCAAGTCGTGCCGCCCCTAGTGTGAACCGAGCCTTAGAGGCGCCTCTCTTCTCTTTTATACTCATACTGTGCAGCTCCTGCTGGATTTTGCTTCTAATCCCTTTGTGGATGGACATTTTATTGTTACACAACCCATCACATTGCTATAATCTTTTTATATGGACTATAAACTGAAGGATTTATGAATAAATGGTTGTGGAACAAATTATCTGAGTTTCCATTATTTCTTATGGGGAAATTCGCTTTGATATACAAGTGCTTTGGATTACAAGCATGTTTCCGGAACAAATTATGCTCGCAATCCAAGGTTTTATTATACAAATAAACTCCATTGTGTACTTAAAAGTGGGGTATGCCTGTATGTAGTTTTAATTCAGTGAAATCGAAGGTAAAAGCAAACTAGTTGTGAAGTACTTTCGAATGACATTTGTCAAGACATCGGAATGTACTGAGAATTTTTGTACAAATTTGCTTTCAATATTCTACTGCATAGTGTATAGCCAGCTTTACCCATAACAATCGGACCCACGCTGAAGGTTCATGTGGGATTTCTTAAATTGGTTATCTTTGCAATTTTAACGCTCTTCCCTAAACTCTGTGTGCACAATCAGCGAGTCGCTCATGACAAATCCCAATTTCCATCACTTCTTTAAGGTCATCTTTGCAATTACAGCCGTCTGATCTATGCATACATGGTAGAAGAAATCGCCCACATTGAAAGTTTCATGTAGGCATTTCATAACGATCGTCTTTGCAATTATAACAGCATTTGATCTGATGCACACCTGGTCATAGATAGAGTCGTCCATAGTGATTGAAACTGCCCACATTGAAAGCTTTATATAAGGAGTCTTAGCAATCATCTTTGCAATTATATATATTTGATCTCTGCATACATGACAAAAGAATCGCACATAGCGACTGAAATCGCCCACACTGAAAGTGTCATGTAGGGATTTCCTAACGATCGCTTTTGCAATTATAACAGCATCTGATGTTCACATGGTCTGTGAGTCGTCCATAGTGGTTGAAACTGCCCACATTGAATGTTTCACGCAGGGATTAAAGTGTTACTAAACCCACAACAGTAAAATCAGTCTGTATATGCAGTAAAGCATGCTTGTTATACTCACTGTGGAACCTAAGGGGTTAATCCTCTGTATTGTGTAAAAAGGCTGTTTGATTCCGCCTTAACATCCCCTTCTTCCACTGTCCCCAATCCATCTCCTGATAGAACAGAGCCTTGGGGACAAGCTGCACATGCTCAGTTTGGTGTGTATTTCTAGGGAGGTTTTTTTTTTTCTTGGGAGGGTGCATGTGATCAGCACAGGGCCAATCAGCACTTTCCAGACAGAGGGTCAGGAGTTTTGCAGTCTCATAGGACAGTCAGAGGGGAATGAAAACTCATCCTACAAGCTTTAAACAGACACTGATAGAAGTCACAAGACCGCTATATACTCCTCATGAGAAAAAAAAAGTATTTAGCAGTTCATATTTACTAAAATAATTGCATTTCCATGTTCTGTGTACTGTGTGTGACCAGATATAGTAAATGCAGGATCCTGGGTTTAGTAACACTTTAACAATCATCTTTGCAATTATAGCGATCTGATCTATGCATATATGGTAAAAGAAATCGCCCACAGTGATTGAAATTGCCCACATTGAAAGTTTCATGTAGGCATTTCAGAACGATCGTCTTTGCAATTATAACAGCACTTGATCTTATGCACGGAGGGTCATTGAGTTGTCCATAACGATTGAAACTACCCGCATTGAAAGCTTTATGTAGGGATGCCTAGCAGTCATCTGTGCAAATATAGCTATGTGATCTCTGCATACATGGCAAAAGAATCGCACATAGGGGGTTATTTACTAAAGGCAAATCCACTTTGCACTACAAGTGCAAACTACAAGTGCAAACTGCACTTGAAATTGCACTGAAAGTAAACTTGGAAGTGCAGTCGCTGTAGATGTGAGGGAGACATGCAAGGAAAATAAAAAACAGCATTTTAGCTTGCACATGATTGGATGATAAAATCAGCAGAGCTTCCCCTCATTTCAGATCTACCCCTTAGATTTAGAGTGACTGCACTTCCAAGTTTACTTTCAGTGCAATTTCAAGTGCTCTTTGCACTTGTAGTTTGCACTTGTAGTGCAAAGTGGATTTGCTTTTCGTAAATAACCCCCATAGTTCTCAAAATAGGCATTTCATAACGGTCGTCTTTGCAATTATAACAGCATTTGATCTGATGCACGGAGGGTCACGGAGTTGTCCATAATCATTGACACTGCCCACATTGAAAGCTTTATGTAGGGATTTCTAGCAATAATATGTGCAATTATAGCTATGTGTTCTCTGCATACATGGCAAAAGAATCGCACATTGTTCTCAAAATCCTCCACACTGAAAGCGTCATGTAGGTTATTTCATAACGATCATTTTTGCAATCATAAACAGCATCTGATCTGATGCACACGAGGTCAGAGGGTCGCCCATAGTGATGGAAACTGCGCACATTGAAAGATTCACATAGGGATTCTTAACAATCATCTTTGCAATTTTTAGCCATGTGATCTCTGTATACATGGTATAAGAATCGCCCAAGTGATCGAAATCGCCCACATTAAAGTTTAATCGCCCGCAAGTTTCAAGCAGGTATATCGCAACGATCATCTTTATCATTATAGCAGCATCTGATCTGATGCACGCACGGTCGCCCAAAGCATAGCTCCCAACTGTCCCTGATTTGGAGCAATGTCCCTCTGTCCCTCATCATTTGTCCCTCATTTTGGTCTGATCCATATAGTTGTACATAAAATGCATTTTTTATCTTTCAAAAAGTGTTCCCCAGTGCTAAACCTTTCATCCAAATTCTAAATTGCTGCATTTGTACATTTTAAAAGCCAATAAAAAGGAATAGTAGTGGTAAAAAAAAGCCCTTGTGGATTTAATTAACCTTTTTTTTTGGTTAATTCTTCTTCAAGGGGGCGTGTCCTATGCCTACGTACATTTGCTAGTAGGTGTCCCTCATTCCCATCACAAAATGTTGGGAGGTATGGCCCAAAGTGATGAAAATCACCCACATTAAGGATTCTATACATGCAACTTTAGCCCTTATTTTTTTTTTTGCTAAACAGCGGAATAAAAACGCACATCAGATGTCGCTTTTTGGATGCCAGCGCTGCAATAAAAAGTCAAGCAAACTAAATAAAAGAAAAACAATTTCACTTTCAAGCCAAAAAAAAAAAATAATAAAAAATATAAGAAACCATTAAAAAGGCATAACTCTGGAAATTCCCTGTCTCCCCTTCAAAAATACTTGACGGGGCTCCAAGATTCCAGGCTTTCTTAATAGTTCCATGGAAGAATGTTCCAATTGTCTGTAAGGAAGGGGGGGGGGGGGTGAAACTTACCCAGCACCGCTGCCATTGTACTTGTGCAGTTGGATGTGTATGGGGGGAAAGAACTGCATTGTGGAGAGCGGAGAGATGTAGAAGCTGCTGCAGCTGCCAGATCTGTTTACAAAGGACCTGGGCTGCAAGCCAGTCCTTTATGAGTCACCGACCAGGAGGGGAGGAGACGCGGGTCACATGGTTATACAATTATAAAAAAAAAAAAAGTGGGTGCTTTTTTTTGTAAAAACCAGTCACAGGAAGTCTTGTGGAGTTGTGTCACCGGGAGAGTAATGTTGTAGCCGTGTCATGCAGCAGCAAGCGCTCTCACTTTAATCTGATGACTGATGTGTCACCGGCTCCGTACCCCACCCATCTATAAAGGGATGACGGCTCATTCCCGGCAGGTGACAGCTTGCTCCTACGGATCATATAAACCCTGCACAGTCTAAATCCCGCGACCCTCCATAGTCGGATTAGTGCACCTACAAGTCTCAACATACACTATATTACCAAAAGTATTGGGACACCTGCCTTTACACGCACACGAACTTTAACCGCTTCAGCCCCAGAAGATTTTACCCCCCCTTCCTAACCAGAGCACTTTGTGCGATTCGGCACTGCGTCCCTTTAACTGACAACTGCACGGTCGTGCGACGTTGCACCCAAATAAAATTCCCCCCCCCCCCACAAATAGAGCTTTCTTTTGGTGGTATTTGATCACCTCTGCGGTTTTTATTTTTTTCGCTATAAACAAAAGAAGAGTGACAAGTTTGAAAAAAAAAAAAAAAACACAATATTTTTTACTTTTTGCTATAATAAATATCCCAATTTTTAAAAAAAAAAAACAAAACATTTTTTTCCTCAGCTTAGGCCGATGTTTTCTATATATTTTTGGTAGAAAAAAGAAAAAAAAAAAATCGCAATAAGCATATATTGATTGGTTTGCACAAAAGTTCTAGTGTCTACAGATAATGGCGGCGAACTGCGTTTTTTATCGTGACTGTGACACTGCGGCGGACACATCGGACACTTTTGACATTATTTTGGGACCATTCACATTTATACAGCGACCAGTGCTATAAAAATGCACTGATTACTGTGTAAAATGTCACTGGCAGGGAAGGGGTTAACACTAGGGGGCGATCAAGGGGTTAGATGTGTTACTTAGGGCAGTGTTTCTCAACTCCAATCCTCAAGGCGCCCCAACAGGTCCTAGTGTCCTAGCGACCCCGATCTGTGGAAAGAGCCACGTCAACGGCTCTTTAAACATGTGATCGGCCGTGTCCAATCACAGCCAGTCACATGTAAACAAGGAAGTACCGGTAATCGGCGCTCCTCGCCTCACACTGACAGAGTGTGAGGAGAGGAGAGACGATCAGCGGCATCTCCTTACAGGAGACATCTTACATGTAATCAGGGCACTGATCATCAGTGTCCTGATTACAACAGTGAAAAACAGTGTAATAAATCAGTGCCCACCAATGCCAGCGATCAGTGCCCACCACTGCCCACAAGTGCCACCAATCAGTGCCCATTAGCGATGCCAGTCAGTGCCGCCTATCAGTGCTGCCAATCACTGCAGATAATCAATGCCCATCAGTGTCGCCCATCAGTGCCGCCCATCAATGCCCATCAGTGTCCATCAGTACCGCCTATCCGTGCCGCCTATCAGTACCCACCAATGCCGCCTATCAGTGCCGCCTAACAGTGCTCATCAGTGCCACATATCAGTGCCACCTATCAGTGCCCATAAGTGCGGCATATTAGTGCCTCCTCTTCAATGCCACCTAATCAGTGCCCATAAGTGCCGCCTCATCAATGCCCACCAGTTCAGCATATCAGTGCCGCCTCATCAGCGCACATCAGTGAAGGCGAAAAATTACTTAGTTACAAAATTTACTGATAGAAAAAAGTGAAAAACATTTTTTCTCTAAATTTTTGGGGGGGTTTTTTTGTAAAAAATAAAAAACCCAGCAGTGATTAAAAGAAAGCTCTATTTGTGTGAAGAAAATGATAAAAAAATTGTTTGGGTACAGTGTAGCACGACCGCGCAATTGTCATTCAAAGTGCGACAGTGCTGAAAGCTGAAAAATGGCCTGGGCAGGAGGGGGGTGTAAGTGCCCTGTAGGCAAGTGGTTAATGGCATCCCAGTCTTAGTCTGTAGGGTTCAATATTGAGTTGGCGCCCACCATTTTCAGCTATAACAGCTTCAACGCTTCTGGGAAGGCTGTCCACAAGGTTTAGGAGTGTGTCTATGGGAATGTTTGACCATTCTTCCAAAAAGTGCATTTGTGAGGTCAGGCACTGATGTTGAATGAGAAGGCCTGGCTCGCAGTCTCCACTCTAATTCATCCCAAATGTGTTCTATCGGGTTGAGGTCAGGACTCTGTGCAGGCCAGTCAAGTTCCTTCACCCCAAGCCTGCAAGCCAGGCCTTCTCATCCAACATCAGTACCTGATCAGTGCCTGGAAGAATGGACAAACATTCCCATAGACACACTCCTAAACCTTGTGGACAGCCTTCCCAGAAGAGTTGAAGCTGTTATAGCTCCAAAGGGTGGGCCAACTCAATATTGAACCCTACAGACCGAGACTGGGATGTCATTAAAGTTCATGTGCGTGTAAAGGTAGGTGTTCCAATAGTTTTGGCAATGTAATGTATCTGATAAATTTAACTACTCGCCGACCAACGGCCGTCATTCTACAGCGGCAGGTTGGCTCCCCTGCGTGAATCCCCATAGCTGAACTGCGGCCGTGATGTCGGACGGTGACCCGCGATCGCTCCTCTGAGAGCCATCAAGTGTAAACAAACAGATCCCCGTTCTGTCAGGGGAGTAGAGAGAGATCGTCTATTCGTAGTGATCAGGAACAGCGATCTCTCTCTACTCCCTGTCAGTCCCATCTTCCCACAGTTAGAAACACTCCCTAGGAAACATTTAACCCCTTGATCGCCCCCTAGTGTTAACCCCTTCCCTGCCAGTGACATTTATACAGTAATCAGTGGCTATTTTTAGCTCTGATCGCCGTATAGATGTCAATGGTCCTAAAAAAGTGTCAAAAGTGTTCCGATGTGTCCGCTGCAATGTCGCAGTCCCGCTATAAATTGCTGATCACCGCCATTACTAGTATATAAAAAAAATAATAATAAAAATGCCATAAATCTATCCCCTATTTTGTAGACATTATAACTTTTGCACAAACCACTCAATATACAGTTTTTGCGAATTTTTTTTTACCAAAAATATGTAGAATACATATTGGCCTAAACTGATGAAGATATTCGTTTGTTTTTTATGGATTTATTTATTATAGCAAAAAGTAAAAAAATATTGTTTTTTTTTTTCATAATTGTCACTCTTTTTTTGTTTATAGCGCAAAAAATAAAAACCGCAGAGGTGATCAAATACCACCAAAAGAAGAAAAGAATAAAAGATTGATCGCACACTTGATGCTGTAGAGAGATTTCTTTATTGTCACGAGCCAGACAAAATTGCAATGATGATCAGTTGACGCGTTTCACGCGAAAAGAACCGTGCTCGCTCACAACAATTGAAATGCTCACAATACAAGCTACTTAAAGGCGTATATCAAATCAAACACCTAACACAAAACACCTGTAGTTAAAGAGCAAATCAACACAAAACTTCACCGACATAAAAACATTTCTTAAAATGCTAAAACATCTGATCACAAAATACCGTATTCAAAACAACAAATAGACAATGTAAACAAGAAATGTATTAAAAACAAAAATAGAAAAATGAGCGAAAAAACATGTATATATACCAATATAAAATCACATATATCACTGTATAACAAATTAAAGAGGAGTTCCAGTAAAAAAAAAAAAAAAATTAAAAGTCAGCAGCTACAAATACTGCAGCTGCTGACTTTTAATTGAACACTTACCTGTCCCTGGGTCCAGCGATGCAGGGGATCGAAGCCCCGCTCGTCTCCCCCTTCGTTCAGTGGCGCCGGAAATGCAACTGTGGGCGCCGGGTTGTGGCTTCACAGCCTGGCACCCACTGCGCATGCACGAGCGGCGCCGAGCGCCGTGATTGTCCGCTCAGTCACCTGGGACCTGTAATGCGTCCCAGATGATTGACAGGAGAGAGGGAGCAGAGCTGAGCCCTTCCTGTGCCGAGGGGGAAGTGATGTCACCAGCCCAGGCACTGGAAGAGGCAGACTACGAGGGACCACCTAGCAACAGGCATTTAGAGGTGATTAAAAAAAAAAATATCCAAATGTTTTTTTGTATTTTTTTTTAGGATTTTTCATGTAGTTTTTTTTTTTTTTTTTTTTTTGGGTGGAACCCCACTTTAAGGCTAATTGTGTGATTTAATGCTTATTATTAAAGACTTCCTAAAAACTGTTCAAGGATAAAAGGAAACAATAAGATGCTAAACCATATACATGATGGAAAGAATGTGCATACACATGAAAAGCAACCATCTCCATATATATATATATATATATATATATATATATATATATATATATATATATATATATATATATATATATATATATATAAAAATCATGTGGAGGCAAAATATTGTGTATAGAAATGCATGTACAGCGCAAATATTCCACACAGAACCACCCTAGAAAGCAACGAAAATCACTCGCTTTTCAAAAGGGAAAAACTTCTTTCTCGCCTAGGGAAGAAATGCAGATGTGGTGCTTTTCAGCACAAAAGAAAAAAAAAAATCTTTTATAGAAAAATGTATATCTATTATATATTATCTATATTATATTATATCTATATTATTATTATCATCAAAGGAAAACAAATCCAAAATAGTAAAAAAAAAAAAAAAAAAATTAATTTAAAGCGGATCTTAACTCTTAATATGATGTTGCCTCCTATCCACACCTCCTCCCCTCCGCTTTCTTTTTAATTCACCTTTTTTTTTTCTTTTTTTTTTTTAAATAAGAATTCTCTGGCCTGCCGCTCCATACATGTTACTCGCCCAGGCGAATGACCTGCACTTTACCTAATGTGCCTTCTGGGATTTGTACATCACATAGCCCAGGAGGCAATGCATTCTATGCATTAAGGTGAAAAACCTTCTATAGTGCAGCACCCCCCCCCCCCAGAGTCCCCCTGTTCTACTCACCTGAACCCAGTCTTTCCAGCGCCGAGAACGAGCACACCAGCTCCAGCCAGGTGTCTCGAGTCCTGATTGGATAGATTGGCTCCCGCTGCCGTCAATCAAATCCAATGACGCGGGAGCCGGGGGGGGGGGGGGGGGGTCCGAGTCCTGCTGTCTGTATCTATAGACGCAGCAGCAGGACACAGGAGCGCGCCCGCACGAGTGCCCCGAAGGGAGAGCGCTTCTCCAACGAGGTACTCAAGAAGAGGAGGAGCCAGGAGCGCTGCTGAGGGACCCTAGAAGAGGAGGATCGGGGTCACTCTGTGCAAAACCAACTGCACAGAGGAGGCAAGTATGACATGTTTGTTATTTAAAATAAAAAAATTAAAAAAAATGAAGGCTTAGTTATCCTTTAAGTAAGGAGGAGGGCCTAGCAGCACGCCATCAGGAGAGCGGCCGGCTGAACTTGGAAGAGCTGGCAGCTTCCTGATGTCATGCGAGGGACGGAGCGGGAGGCAAAAGAGAAGTGGACCACATTAGAACAACGCTGGGGGGGGGGGGGATACCTTAAGTCTACTTTCACACTGGGGCGGGGGTGCGTTAGTGGTAAAGCGCCGCTAGAATTAGGGGTGCTTTACCGTTGTTTTAGCAATGTTTTTCGGCTGCTAGTGGGGCACTTTTAACCCCCGCTAGCGGCCAAAGAAAGGGTTAAAAGTGCCTAAGTTGCCGCGCTGCCCATTCATTTCAATGAGCAGGGCGTTTTGGGAGCGGTGTATACATCGCTCCCAAACTGCCCCAAAGATGCTGCTTGTAGGACTTTTTTTCCTGTCCCGCAAGCGCACCACCCCAGTGTGAAAGCACTCGGGCTTTCACACTGGGGAGGCATGAGAGGCGCTTTTCAGACGCTTTACAGGCGCTATTTTTAGTGCTAAAACGCCTGAAAACTACCGCAGTGTGAGAGGGGTCTGACTGTGCAGGACCCAGAACCAGGTAGATAAGAAAGTAAATGGTCGCACATAGGAGCAGCAAAATTGAACCAGGCAAGCAGAGGTTTAAAAAATGTAGGGGGTTGGTTGTAGATCAGCTTTGACTCTATATTTCTTGCCATTACTATAACCTACCACCAAAAAACAATACAAAATAAATTCTCCTGCTCCTGGCAATCGCAGCAATACCACATACTGTATATGTGTTTTTTGTGGTTTGTACCCATAGTAGGGCCCGGAAACAATAGTGTGCATTTTGCTGTTTTTTTTCTTCTTATCCTAACTAAATACACTGACCCTGACCCCAACCCTGACCTTACCCCAACCCTGACCTTGACACCAGCCCTGACCCTGACTTTGACCCCAACCCTGACCTTGACCCCAGCCCTGACCTTGACCCCAGCCCTGACCTTGACCCCAGCCCTGACACTGACCTTGATCAAACCCTGATCTAAATATTTTATCTCTATTTTATTTTTTACATAGACGTTTTGGGGTTTACATTTTTCTCTGGCTAAAGTCCACTGTGGGCTGACATTACTTAGCCGGTCTAGGCTCTGCATGGCTCCCGACTTTAAAGCGGTTGTATACCCATTCCGACGACTTTTCTTTACATGGACAATTGCAGGTTATAAAATTTGTTGCACTAGATGAATGTCTCCTCACCTGCTTGCCTTGCAAGTAATTTGTATATTTCTGTCTAATGACGTCACCCGTGCATGCGCCATATGTCCTAACTTTCCGGCAAGCATATACCCTGCCAGAAAAATGCCGCGGCTGCATCATTTCCTAGTGTCGATGTCCGCCCCGACATCCCGTGATAATTCCTTATACTTCTTCCGCATCGAGAAGAGGATCGTGGACAGTCTCCGATTCACTAGACTTTGTTTCTGTAGTAGCCAGAAACGAAGCAGAGGCTTGGATACTGCAATTACTGGGCATGCGCGGGATTATGGAGAGGAAAAGCTACTGCGGGAGGAAGTAAATTAGAAGACAGACGCGGAAGACCAGAGTTGATATGGCACCGGCTAATATCAAGCAGCAGCGTTTCGAATAGAAGGATGTTTGACAACAAGAAAGATTTTTGGGCATACTCTTAGCGCCCATTTTATTGTAAATAAATAATTAGATTTTAATATTGTTTAAATCATTTATCTTTTGGAAACTTTACTACTGCTTTAACTGTTGGGATCCACCCAGCTACCTGACCAGCAGCTGGCTCAGCCTCTCAGCCCACTGCTGAGAGCCTGAGCCAGGCGCTCCCATCCCCCTCTGCAGCCCAGTACTCCAGTGAGCGCTGGAGGGGCAGAGCAGAGAGCCGGTGACTGACAGTCACCGGCTCTCTGCTCACTGAAGGCCAAGAGCTGAGTGATCAGCAGTCTGTGATCGCTCAGTTCAGAGGCAGCGGGGGAAAGATGCAACATCAACCTAGGCGAGTATAAATGGGGTTGTTTTTTTTTCAGTCCCAAACTTCTCTTTTAATTTTCAGCATCAACGGTGTTTAATTGCAAAGAGAAACAATCATTTTAATCACTGAAGCAGAGATGCAAGGCGGCAATTTCAAGTGGAACGTTTGTTCATCGCAACCATGTACAGGCAGTCCCATTCATGTCAGACACATGGACGTTTGACATCCGTGTGGGTACAGGTGGGTGCGTGCCCCAGTACTCACACTACGAGGTGGTATCAAAAAGTTTCGAGACTAGCTCCGTTTACAAGAAAATACTTTATTGATCTATGTTTATACACGATCACCTTCAAAATAGTCCCCTTGCACAGCAATACAGGCGCTCCCAGCGTTCCTGCCGCTGATGAATGTGTCCTGGAAGTCCTCTTTTCGAAGCGTGTCAGGCACCTTCTGCTATGAGCGCTCGATCTCAACAATGGTCAAAACAGAGACCTTTGAGGGGAATCTTCAGCTCATTGCAGCATCGCCGTAAACTTGCCGAATCATGTCAAATGTCTCTGTGGCAGATTTGCCCAGTTTTACGCAGAATTTCACGTTTGCTCTTTGTTCCAACTTGCTGTCTATGATGAAATACGCAGACATGGTAACGCACGTGGTCAGAGTAGCACCATTTGCACAGCTCCCGATGTACACAGGACCAGGTCTTTTGGCACACTGACTTATGAAGGTCGGTGCTCCCTGTGGACCTTATGCTGCCATCTGTTGGCGTGTTACAAAACTAGTCTCAAAACTTTTGGATACCACCTCGTATCTGTGCTTCGGGAAAATGCATCCGTATAGATGTCAAACTGGGACCAGCGGCTCAGTCCGTTTAGCCACTGCCACCCAGTAGACATGAATGGGACTTCCTGCATACACAGGCAAGGAACACCAGTACATGCAGTGCAAGCAAACATGGCCCTGGTCACGGATGTGCGTTTAAAGTGGTTGTAAACCCTTTACAACCACTTTTTGTAGCTACCCTGGGTATCTCCTAAAGCTGCACAGTTTAGGAGATATCCCCTGTATTTACATGTGCCGACGTCATCGGCACATGCGCACTGAAGCACACTGAAGCAATGACATGTACGTGCCGTTGCTTCAGTTAGACTGTGCCGTTACCGGCGGCTCCCGCGCGGGAGTGACAGAATCGGTGAACGAGGACCGCTGCAGGGGCTTCGATCTCGGGTAAGTAATTCATAATGAGCTAGTATGCTATGCATACTAGCTCATTATGCCCTTGTCTTGCAGGTTTGTTTGTTTTTTTTCTTTAGGGTTTACAACCACTTTAAGTACGCCCGTGTGAAGGAGGCCTAATAGGGGTCATTTAAAGAAAATAGATCTTTCTCAAACTGGCAACATGCCTTATCATGTGATTATTCGTAAACAGAAAGAATTCTTTAAACAGGCACTTGAAGCACAGCAGAACAGAGGTTGTACAATCAGACTGCAACATGTGGTCAGCTTTAGGACCTTTGTCAACGAGCTTTGGTTCAAGTCAGACGGGTTTTGCAACCCCATACAAGTCTGTAGAATGCACAACCTGCTTGAAACAGGTGAAATGGCATTCAGGAGAAGAGTCATCTGCACCACCCAGCGAGTTCTGAATGATCTCGGGAACATCTCAAACTGATGCCATCCACACCCGCCCAATGCCCATTGACACAAACCCTTAGGTTTTCCCAACAGCTACGTAAAATAAAGGCCTACCTAAAGCATCCATCCATATTCATTTAGACAGGTCCATTAGTTATCATTAACTCTATATAGTTATTAGTGAAATCAGAATTGTACAGTCTGCGTGGCCAACCTTAGACGACTGTGCAGGTATTTAGGATCAACTGGGCGCCGCGCACCCACGTCACGTCCGGGAAAGCCAACAGGAAGCCTGGAACGCAGTTGGAGCGCACACTGCACACCGGCCTCTGACTATATTGTGTCTACCATAGACTGTAGTCTTTTTGAGGGTTTTTTACTCACTGGATGGGGCGTTTTGTTTTTATCCGTGTTTTTTTAATAAAATAACCTTTGATACTATACTATGGGAGCCCATATCTATTCCTTATGAGGATCTAATACTGGGATTTTTACTTTTGGCACTGGAACAATACTGGCTGGTCATAAGGAGGGACAGACAATACAAAAAGTATTTGCATAAGGAAATATTGCCAAGCTACTGTTTGGCAATATTAAGAATAAATAAATAAAAGGTTTCAGGAGATGGCAGTAGTGCCTCTTGAACCCCTACCAACCGCCGGTATACCACCTCTCTGAAAAGCAATCCACAATAATCTGCGTTGACGTGCCTTTTAAAATGAACGGCTCAGCAGTGCAGTTTTCAGGTTACCGTGACTCAAAGGTGTTAAATCCGGCCTAAAAATAGCAATATTTTCCTTGTGCAAATACATTTTGTATTGTCTGTCCCTCCTTATGACTGCCCAGTATTGTTCCAGTACCAAAACTAAAAGTGGTGACATAAGGAACAGATGACAGCTCAGTGAACCAGGACTGTAAACGAAGGGCTTTTTCACACATAGGGCACTGTGCTGGAAAATGTGTATATACAGTATGTGTGGTGAGCTTTGGATTGAAAATGAATGGCACCACACTGCAGTACAGGAACACGGAGAATTGTGGTGCAATGCAATGATGCAAGTGTTTTTTTTTTTGCCTTGAGGGTGATCTGCCAACCCATTTAATGATGGGGCACTATTCCTCCCACTAATACCAATGATGGGGTACTATTCCTCCCACTAATACCAATGATGGGGCACTATTCCTCCCACTAATACCAATGATGGGGCACTATTCCTCCCACTAATACCAATGATGGGGCACTATGCCTCCCACTAATACAATGATGGGGCACCATTTCTTCAACCAATTCCACTGATGGGGCACTATTCCTCCTCCCACTGACCACGGGCTCTATGTAATTGTTTTATTTCCATTGGCCACCAAGTCTGAGACATTGTTTACTTCCACTGAAGCCAGAGCAGTTTTTACTCCCAATGGGTCCAATCCGTCCCCACTAAAAATCTGAAGGTCAGTAAACTGGCCCTATGTTTAGAAATTTTATACATCCCGATTTAGACATTAAAGCGTTTGTTTGCTCAACATTTCATATTCCTGATTTGTGCCTGCTGTACAATGTAGTTGTCTGTGAAAGTCTCCTGTTCTTTTTGTATTGCTTCCTTTATGCGAAAGCCCTGGTGTTCCTGCCAGTCCCTCTGCTTTCCCATTAAAAACTGACCACATTAAGCAGGAGAACACACCGTGGTCAGTCCTCTAGCTGTGCTGGGAACTCAGTATGCTCTCCTCCAATGTGCAGATTTGTCCTGACATGCCCCTGCTGCACAGCCTTTTACTGGGAGGCTCAGTGTGCTGATTCTCCTCCTCCCCCAGCTCTTATGCAGCTGAGAACAGAGGGAATGTGATCACTTACAAAAAAAAGGGAAAAAAATTATTTATAATGTATTTTTATATCTATACCCAAATGTTTTGCCTTTAATTTCTATTTTAAACTGAATGGGTTGTTTTACAAGGTCACTTTAACTTTAAAAATGTCCCTGTTATTGCCTCACTCCCATCTGGCTACCAGCCTGCCCACCACATGTGCGCTTTGAAAAAGACCTTTAGGGCCAATTTACATATATATGTGTTGTGCGAAAGCACGCATTCATGTGCACTAAACCGCAACATGTGTTACGTTTACTAATGCATTGGGGTGCAACTGATTCTGAATAGCACCCCAATTCACTAAGGCAACACACACATATGCAATGACAGTGCACCGTAGTATGTTGCAGCGTGTTGTGGCAAAAATATGCCTACATTTTTAGGACATTATGGTGGATAACGATACACGAACCCACACGAGCAGGACACAGGGGGGAAGAGAGTGTGGACGTCACACAGTAGCAATGACGACATGTTTCGGAGGCGTGGTGTCAGGGAAATGGCTGTAGAAGAATTGGCAATCTTGCCAGTAACAGAGAATGGCACCATAGGTGCATCCCTGCGTGCACACCGGTAGAAGTTTGGCTAATTGGCGTACACGCATACGCAATAGCACACGCATAACGTGACAGATGGGATCTCTTGCTGGCCTATAAAAGGCTGCTGCTGTCTCCTCCAAAATGCTGGATTGTCATCAGCTTTCCTGTGCTCCTGAACCTTTGTGTCTATTTCTTGGATTTCCCGTTGTGACCCGGCTTGTTCCAGACCTCCCTGACCTCTTCTCCTGGCATTTCCCTTGGCTTGTTCTACTGACCTTCCTCCTGCTTGATCACCTGTGTATGACCCCCGGCTTGCTTCACGGACTTTGCTCCTGCTTACTGGCTTGATCACCTGTGTTTGACCCCGGTTTGCCCTACTGACTTGGCTATTACCGGCATGCCCACCTATGTATGGCCCTCGGCCAGGCCTCTACTTCTGTATCCCGAGTGCATGGATTACCTTAAGCACAGCTGGAGTTCCTAAGAGACATTCATCTTGCTAGCTACTTAGCGATCCTCCACCGTCTCCAGGTGATCATCTGACCTGCTTGTCCTGACCCAGCTGAAAACCTGTGCTTCTTTGGGCACTATACCTACTGTGCCACTCTCAGGGGTATACTGCACTTAGCCGCAAGGGGAGCGCCTCTCTGCATATTGGCTTCGAATCAGGTACGCGACACGTTGCCTCCTTCCGAAAACACTGAAACGTGTTATCATGGCAACTGTGCGACATCTACACTCTTGCCCCCTGTATTCTGCTTGCGTGGGTTTGTGTGTCCTTAGAGAGCAGTACCGGCTGGACCGGGCGCAATGCGCATTAGGATCTGCACATTGAGCGTGGTGGTGGATAGCCTCAGATGTGCTGCCAGGATCTGGGCACCTAGGTTGAACGTCTATGGCTCCCCCTTCCCCTGTCAGGATCTTGAGGTGGTTTTAGGAGTGTGGCCACAGTGGAATCCTTATGCTGTATCCATTTTCACACAGTTTGATTATAAAGAAACTGCTCTCCAAGGAATACTAGGGACTTTTCAGGCAACTAATCAACGATTAATAAAAAGATTGAAATTTAGGCTGCTATCTCTGCTGTTCGGCAACAGCGTTATTCGGCACACAGCACTGCTTGGTTGTTCGGACTTTTAAGGTCCTTGCTCCCCTCTAGGGGCTTTGGTTGCTACCATCGCGCAGCAGCACTTTTGGGGTCTCTATAGCTTGGTGGTATTAGGGGGAGGGGGGTTCTTCCTGCTCATCAGTTGATGCCAACGTTCATCCTGTCCTTTTTGGAGGATCGATACACCTCTAGACCTGCAATTACCTAGATCCCCATTGACCGACCATACGTGCATCCACGTTTGATTGCATATTTAGCAGTCTCCACTTCCCCTTTGTTTTTATTTTCATCCTAGTGACTGAATACCAATACAGCAGTGTTATCGCATATGACATACCCCTGAAGAAAGGACTCTACGGAGGTCCAGAAACATGTTGGGAGCAGTATTGAAGGATTTGCATTTTTAGATTCATGTCTCTTATATGATCTTGTTTATGCAGTATATGTAAAACCCCCTTTTTTTTTGGGGCTATATGCACCTATATTTTTATAATAATAAATTTCAATCTTTTTATCAATCGTTGATTAGTTGCCTGAAAAGTCCCTAGTATTCCTTGGGGAGTATTTTCTTTATAATATTATTCAAATTGGGATGTTGGCAACATATGGGTCTTCTATAAATTATGCTGTATCTATCTTCACATAGTTTGACTATTGTAGTGTTTTTAACTTTACCATATTAAAGCCGAGTTACATTAGGGCGGCTTTGCGCTCTCTTCTTTTGTGTTTTTGTATAGAAGAGTAGAAGGGTCTACCTTTTCTCAGAGGGAAAACATCAGAAAAAGTTATAAGTTCTCTATAGGATGGCCCCCAGAGAAACACAATAATCCAGAGCTGGGCCAACTGAGGAGCTGGGTGCTGACAATGGCAAACTTTTAGGGCTCTTTCACATGGGGCAGATCAATGATGATCCGCCCCGTGAACATCCGCTTGCTCAGCGGGGAACGCTCCACCGATCCCTGCTGAGCAGGAAGATGACAGGTCTGTCTCTGCACACTGTGCAGCGACGGACCTGTCAGAGCGCCGCTCTCCCCTATGGGAGATCGGATGATGATGGACCATAGAGTCCGTCGTCACCCGATCCGATAACGGATGGAAAAGTAGGTTTTTCCTCCGTTACACGTTTTCGGAATTGGAGCGGGTCGGATGTCAGCGGACATGTCACTGCTGACATCCGACGCTCCATAGAGATCTATGGAGGGTCCGTTCAGGTCCACCTAAAAAACTGACAGGCGGACCTGAACGGACAGTCTGTGTGAAAGAGGCCTTACGCTTTTTCTGTTGATGTCAGTGGAAGCACATGCTAACAAAAGATCACAAAAACACACAGGATAAGGCTCCATGCACACTGGACGTTAAAATAATGTTACAAAAATGCCAGTAGCTTTGCAGTGAGTCATTGGACGTTTTTTAACGTTTTTGCAATAGCGTTTATTAGCGTTTTTCCGCGTTAGCGTTTTTTAGGGTTTTTTTTTTTTGTTAATTTTTTTTTTTTTTTTAATGTATCAAAAACATTAAAAACGCTGGTGAGTCATGTTTTTGAGCGTTTATCGACGTTTATCAGCATTTGGCGTTCATGTGCGCATGGACACAAAGGATAACGAAGAGGGCTGTTAAGAAAAACGCCAAAACTCCCAAAAACTATGAGCTTCAGTGTGCATGGAGCCTTAAGTAAAAGCCAACAACTTTCCATCCGGTCTTTAAATGCCCCTCCTGGTTTGGACTTTCCCAGCTATAAAATTGTGATTGTTTACTTTGTAATGTTTCTGAGCTTTCTGCACAAAGTATTTCACTTTCACTATACTACTTGTTTAGATGACATTCACAGCCAAAAAACACACAAGGAAAATGGAGGATGTGAAAGCGCCATTAATGGGTTTAAGTAACGCTGAAATTGCCAAAATGATGCAAATCGCAACATTTCACCTGGGGTCAAACTGATGTTCATTTTCAACCGCAGTGACAAAATTAGAAGAAGCAAGATTTTAACAGCGAGTGTGGTTTTCATTCAGGAAATTGCATTCCTTCCGTAAAATGTAAAAAGCAAACAAAATTTTTAATTATTTTCAAACAACATCCGTCCAGTCATCGTTTATTCGAAAATCTACTTGTGTATAGCTAGCTTCAGACAGTCATCACCGAACTAGATATCCCCTTTGGAAGAATTCCCCTCAAATCTTGTGGGGACAACTCGAAATTTTCGAATTTCAACTCATTTTCTTTCTTGGGGACAATGGTCACCAGTACAAATGGATAGGTGAATCAGACCAATGGAGGCACAAAAAGTAATACACATTTGTCAAGAGGGTGTGATCCGTCCCCACTGTATTCACACGTTTTGCCACTTTAAATTTACAATTTAGGTTGGGCTTTAAAGGCTTAGTTCACCTTTCTGACCATGTTTCTTATATGGGGTGTAACATAAAACATGGGTGCATCCCTCAAACCCAACCTTCAATCTGCCCCTCAAACCCAACCTTCAATCTGCCCCTCAAACCCAACCTTCAATCTGCCCCTCAAACCCAACCTTCAATCTGCCCCTCACCCACCTGAATCGCAGGGTGGTTCTCCCTTGGGTGTCCTGTGGAAATTTGAATTGAGCAAGGCTGTGTGTGGCTCCATTCACAGAACCTCTAAATGGAAAGGCTACAAGTTCCATTTGCCACCATGGCATTAGAATTTGTAGTGCGGTGATGTTGCCACACATGTAGTCCATGGTTTACTTCCTCTAGCCCCACAAACCTGGAGATGGGAAATAACCAATGCACTGTACCCTTGACACACTGATCACGGTTCCAATACTTTTCAGTCTTTAATTAAAATTTTTTAGAAACGTAAAATTTCCTAATTCTTTGCCAAAGGTGGACTATGCCGTTAACATATAGAGCTGCCTTAACAAAGTTACAATAAGCTTACCAGAACCCTCAGAAGTTCTCCCCAGAAGCTCGCTGACCCTCCACGTCTGATTCGTGAGGAGAACTATGAATACGGCGCTGTACACAGGACCCCGTAGCAGACCAGGTATACACAAGCTCCTGTCTGATCTGTAACCCAGTGACTGGCCAGGTAGAGATCGATGGTCTAAATGTTTATCTGTCTGGCAGCTCATAGGAAAGCTGAGGATATAAACAGGACATGTTTTGGGTTGGAGGGTCACTGACCTCAGATGTCCACACTACCATCATCCAAACAAGGATTTCTTGTTTTTATGTTAATGTTTTCAGCACTTCAATGGGGCCATGGGTAAATAATAGGCCTGAGGCCTTGCACCAAAGGTCATGAATGGGGCTTCTGCCTGGATCCTAATGTTCTTAAAATGGAAATCCAGTATTACTAGAAAAACAAAAACCCTCATATCTGCCTGCTTCTGTTTTGCATATCCAATGCACCTTCCCCAGCCATTCACACTGATAGCTAATGCTGCCTTCAGGATGATCACTTAATTAATCCCAGTGTTGTAATGAGCAGCATGCAACCATAGTGTCTCTTAAAGGGCTCATATACCCTTGCATTGGCCCTTTGAAGCACAATCCACCACTCTTCAGAGGGCGTTTGACAGAAGCAGTGGGGAGGCATTGCGGTGGATTTACTTAGGCCCCTTTCACACTGGAGCGGTTTTCAGGCGGTATTGCGCTAAAAATACCGCCTGAAAACCGCCCCTAAACAGCCTCCGCTGTTTGTTCAGTGTGAAAGCCCGAGGGCTTTCACACTGAAGCGGGGCGCTCGCAGGACGGTAAAAAAAGTCCTGCGAGCCGCTTCTTTGGAGCGGGGAAGGAGCGGTGTATTCACCGCTCCTAAACCGCTCCTGCCCATTGAAATCAATGGGACAGCGCGGCTATACCGCGGTAATACCGCGGCTATAGCTGCGCTGTACGAGCGGATTTAACCCTTTTTCGGCCGCCAGCGGGGGTTAAAACCGAACCGCTAGCGGCCGAATACCGCTGCAAGAACGACGGTACAGCAGCGCTAAAAATAGCGCTGTTGTATCGCCGACGCCCCCACCGCCCCAGTGTGAAAGGGGCCTAAAGGCAAATAGACTGTACACATTCCAAGTTCAGTTGCACTAACTTTCCTTAGTAAATGTTAGGGGTGCAACGGATCAAAAAACTCACGGATTCGGAACGTTACTCGGATCAAAAAATCTCCCCCACTGTAATATCCACAATCTCCCCCACTGTAATAATATCCACAATCTCCCCCACTGTAATAATATCCGCAATCTCCCCCACTGTAGTAATATCCACAATCTCCCCCACTGTAATAATATATTAGCAGGGTATGGCAGAGTATTGCATAGTATTGGCAGAGTATTGGTAGTGTATTGGCAGAGTATTGGCAGGGTATTGCAGAGTATTGGCAGGGTATGGCAGAGTATCGGCAGGGTATTGCAGAGTATTGGCAGGGTATGGCAGAGTATCGACAAGGTATGGCAGAGTATTGGCAGGGTATGGCAGAGTATCGACAGGGTATTGCAGAGTACTGTCAGGGTATGGCAGAGTATCGGCAGGGTATGGCAGAGTATCGGCAGGGTATGGCAGAGTATCGGCAGGGTATGGCAGAGTATTGGCAGGGTATGGCAGAGTATTGGCAGGGTATTGGCACTGCTGCCATCCAATCTCTCTCCTCCACTGTACAGATCAGTACACAGAGGAGAGAGAGGAACCGGCGTCATGACATGACGCAGGTTTGTTTACAAGTGATCGCTCTGTCATTTGACGGAGCGATCATGTGGTAAACAGCCGCCGGGTTTACCAAGATGGCCGCCGCTCCGGAGCTAGGCCGAAGCCGCGGCTTTCCTAAGGCCAAGGCAGCGGCGCGCTCCGTGGAGCGCATGTGGGCCGATCCGAACAGGTTGAACCGTTCGGATCACGGATCAGTGACGATCCGTTGCACCCCTAGTAAATATAATATCACCGTGTCACTGCTTTATTTAAAGTGGGTGTGAACCCTTTGTTTAAAGGTGCACCTACAGGTAAGCTTATAATAGGGCTTGTATGGTTTAGGAGATATTCATACTGCATGCAGCTGGTGATGTCATGCGCTCTGAAGGGACGGTATACTGTGCCGTCCCTTCAGAGCTCCTTGCTGCGGTCTGTGATTTCCGTGCGCAAGGATACTGAGAGTAGAAATCGAACTCAAACTCCAACCATAAACAGCCATACAACTACCATGGTACTTGTACTGCATCCTCGCCCTGCCTTATATATTCAGCTGCAGGACTCTAAGGGCTCATTTACACTTGCTTCGGCTTCAATACACATTAAGGGCTAGTTTGCACTTGCTTCAAAACAAGGCTTCGGACAGGCTTTGTTAAAGCTCTCTGAACACCAGTTAAAGCCCTTGTCACTAAATAAAATGGTTAACTTACAGTCCTGTTTACACCTTGCTTTTGCTTGGGGCTTCGATGAGCCTTTGGTGGGGCTTCAAGAAAGCTTTGCCATAGACTTCTAAGCAAAGCAAAGCAAAAGTAAGGTGTAAACAGGACTGTAAGCTAACCATTTTATTTAGTGACAGAAGCTTTGACTGGCGTTTAGGGAGCTTTAGCAAAGCCTGCCCGAAGCCTTGTTTTGAAGCAAGTGTAAACTAGCAGTTAAAGTGGAAGTAAACCCTCCTATCGTTTTCAGCCAAGGAGGCCGCCATCTTGGCCTCTGTTTAGTCTAGAACTGCCATGATGCTGCACATGTGATCCGTTATGACACCAGCCATTGGATGGTTTGACAGTTTGGTTGAGAGCACAACCAATGGGGGTGTTACTTTTGCGGCACGTGCCGGGAAAGGTAACTGTTTTATGGATGGGTTTACTTCCGCTTTAATGTGTGTTGAAGCCGAAGCAAGTGTAACTGAGCTCTTAGGGATAGTTTACACTTGCTTCAAAACGGCTTTGTTAAAGCTCTCTGAACACTATTCAAAGCCCCGGGTCACTAAATAAAATGGTTAGCTTAAAGTCCTGTTTACAACTTACTTTTGCTTTGCTTTGGCTTCGCTTCAAAAATTATAACCCATGTTGCTTTAGTTGTGTTTCAAAGCGTCTTCAAAGCCTCCATAGAAGGCTATGGCAAAGCTCGCTTGAAGCCCCACCGAAGCCCCACAAAGCCTCACCAAAAGCTCATTGAAGCCCCAAAGGCTCATCGACAAGACTGTAAGCTAACCATTTTATTTAGTGACAGGGGCTTTGACTGGCATTCAGAGAGCTTTAACAAAGCCCTTCCAAAGCCTTGTTTTGAAGCAAGTGGTGTCATGTGACTCGTTGGTGTTACAAGGTCTCAGGTGTGAATGGGGAGCAGGTGTGTTAAATTTGGTATTATCGCTCTCACTCTCCCATACTGGTCACTGGAAGTTCAACATGGCACCTCATGGCAAAGAACTTTCTGAGGATCTGAAAAAAAGAATTGTTGCTCTACATAAAGATGGCCTAGGCTATAAGAAGATTGACAAGACCCTGAAACTGAGCTGCAGCACGGTGGCCAAGACCATACAGCGGTTTAACAGAACAGGTTTCACTCAGAACAGGCCTCACCATGGTTGACCAGAAGTTGAGTGCACGTGCTCAGCGTCATATCCAGAGGTTGTCTTTGGGAAATAGACGTATGAGTGCTGCCAGCATTGCTACAGAGGTTGAAGGGGAGGGGGGTCAGTCTGTCAGTGCTCAGACCATACGCCACACACTGCATAAAATTGGTTTGCATAGCTGTCATCCCAGAAGGAAGCCTCTTCTAAAGATGATGCACAAGAAAGGCCGCAAACAGTTTGCTGAACAAGCAGACTAATGACATGGATTACTGGAACTATTTCCTGTGGTCTAATGAGACCAAGATAAACTTATTTGGTTCAGATGGTGTCAACCGTGTGTGGCAGCAACCAGGTGAGGAGTACAGTCAAACATGGTGGTAGGAGTGTCATGGTCTGGGGCTGCATGAGTGCTGCCGGCATTGAGGGAACCATGAATGCCAACATGTACTGTGACATACTGAAGCAAAGCATGATCCCCTCCCTTCGGAGACTGGGCCGCAGGGCAGTATTTCAACATGATAACGACTCCAAACACACCTCCAAGATGACCACTGCCTTGCTAAAGAAGCTGAGGGTAAAGGTGATGGACTGGCCAAGCATGTCTCCAGACCTAAACCCTATTGAACATCTGTGGGGCATCCTCAAATGGAAGGCGGAGAAGCGCAAGGTCTCCAACATCCACCATCCATCTGTGATGTTGTCATGGAGGAGTAGAAGAGGACTCCAGTGACAACCTGTGAAGCTCTGGTGAACTCCATGCCCAAGAGGGTTAAGGCAGTGCTGGAAAATAATGGTGGCCACACAAAATATTAACACTTTGGGCCCAGTTTGGACATTTTCACTTAGGGGTGTACTCACTTTTGTTGCCAGCGGTTTAGACATTAATGGCTGTGTGTTGAGTTATTTTGAGGGGACAGCAAATTTACACTGTTATATAAGCTGTACACTCACTACTTTACATTGTAGCAAAGTGTCATTTCTTCAGTGTTGTCACATGAAAAGATAGAAGAAAATATTTACAAAAATGTGAGGGGTGTACTCACTTTTGTGAGATACTGTATATATTTGTACATGTTGATCATATCCCCCCTTAATCTCCTCTTCCCAAGACAGAATACATTCAGTTCCTCTAATCTTTCCTCATAGCTGAGCTCCTCCATGCCTCTTATCAGTTTGGTTGCTCTTCTCTGCACTTTCTCCAGTTCCCCGATATCCTTTTTGAGAACTGGTGCCCAAAACTGAACTGCATATTCCAGATGAGGTCTTACTAATGATTTGTACAGGGGCAAAATACAATACAAGAAAGGACTTTGCTCGCTTTGGAAACCGCAGCTTGGAATTGCATGCCATTAGTACGTTTGTGATCTACCAAAACCCCCAGATCAGTGATTCTCAACCAGGGTTCCTCCAGAGTTTTCTAGGGGTTCCTTCAGCATTGGGCCATTTCTGCCTCTCGGATAAGTACACCATTAATCTTTTTAGCTATCTGTAAGGAGGTCATTATTCCCATTGACCACAAGTGTAAGGACCATTCTTCCCACTGACCATCACACTAATGTATCACGAGTTGTAGATTTCTCATTTTTAGCAGGGATTCCCCAAGACCAGAGAACTAGTTCAAGGGTTCCTCTGTGTTGAAAAGGTTGAGAAAGGTTGCCCCAGATCCTTCTCCACCATTGATTCCCCCAGTTGTGCTCCCCCTAGTTATGTATGATGCATGCATATTCTTAGCCCCTAAGTGCAGAACTACATTTATCAACAAGCTCTGGAGCAACTTCACTTTGCAAAGTTCACAGTCTACTTACCTTTAGTAAATCAACCCCATAGTCACCGTATCCTGGAATGTTGGGTTCCGTCCGGCCCAGTTCAGCAGGAGCCGATTGCAGTGTCTGATAGAGTGGGAAGGTGATCTCTGGCACTCTATAATACAGTAGCCCATCTGCTCACACAGCCCATTGTAGTATGACCTTGCAGGCTCACTCTGTCATCCCTAATGTGATAATGTGATTACACAGTGGATGCCCGGACCGCAGCACGCCAGGGACTGCGATGATAAATCAGCCTATGGAGGCTCTAATAAGTTCAAGAATGTGATAATAGGAGGAAACATTAAACACTTCCTTGCCAAAACTAGCACATTGTTATAAATGAATAAGGACGATAAAAATAAACGCATAATCGCAATGTTTACGGTCCTTGCATTCCGAAGAAAAATAACTATGGAAAATTACTATATGAGTAACAGCTTACATTGGCACGGGAAATCGAAATAAAACGTTTAAAAGACACGTTCGTCTTCACATCAACATGTTAAAAGAAGCTATTAAAATTAAACCTGTTTTCATGACATACCTTATTTTATACCCAGTGACATCATCACTGGGAGTCCGTGCTTCTCTATGCAATGCGGGCAGAACATGGCTGGTGGGAGGAGCCGGCAGGGTACTGTACATACACTGTATTGTCAAAAGTATTGGGACGCCTGCCTTTACAGGCACATGAACTTTAATGGAATCCCAGTCTTAGTCCGTAGGGTTCAATATTAAAGAGGAACTGCAGTCTTCTCACATAAATTTGTAATAAAGACATCTTTGCCATTCTGAAGCTTCCCTCCAACCACTTTGCATATTTTATCTATACTGTGATTCTGTACTTGCCAAATATGCTGCAGAAATCTCCCTCCACTGAGTCTGGCTGGAGCCATTTTAACTGTGGGCAGCTGAAGCTGCTGCCTGTTCACTTCCTGGATTTACACAGACACACCTCCAGCTCTGCAGCTCTCATTGGCCCTCTTATGACTCATCCCCCCTCCCTTCCTGGCAAACTCTCAGGAGAGTGAGAGAGAGAGCTGTGCATGATGTCATAAGCTGAGGCTAATGACCAGACAAGAAAGCGGAAGTTGGCTGTATAAGGAATTTAGTGGCAAAAAAAAAAAATTATGTTTTACTATCCAAAGTTAAAAGCACAAGGGCAGAAGATTTAATAGATGGAAAGATGAAAAAATTTCTGAAGGTCCACTTTTAGTTGTTTGACCATTCTTCCAGAAGCGCATTTGTGAGGTCAGGCACTGATGTTGGATGAGAAGGCCTGGCTCGCAGTTTCCGTTCTAATTCTTCCCAAAGGTGTTCTATTGGGTTGAGGTCAGGACTCTGTGCAGGCCAGTCAAGTTCCTCCACCCCAAACTCACTCATCCATGTCTTTATGGACCTTGCTTTGTGCACTGGTGCGCAGTCATGTTGGAACAGGAAGGGGCCATCCCCAAACTATTCCACAAAGTTGGGAGCATGAAATTGTCCAAAATGTCTTGCATAGGTGTGCAGGGTGTGCCTGGGCAAACCCTAATCACGTCGTGCACATTAGCATTATAGTTCTGTGTGCAGGCGGGAAGATCTCCCTCTTACCGGCTCTGCCATAAGAGAAGTGCTTATAAAGGTTTGAGCTTTGGGGTGCACACCCTAATGTAATAAGCTGCGCACACCTATAATGTCTTGGTATGCTGATGCCTTAAGAGTTCCCTTCACTAGAACTAAGGGGCCAAGCCCAACCCCTGAACAACAACCCCACACCATAATCCCCCCTCCACCAAATGATTTGGACCAGTGCACAAAGCAAAGTCCATAAAGACATGGATGAGCGAGTTTGGGGTGGAGGAACCTGACTTGCCTGTACAGAGTCCTGACCTCAACCCGATAGAACACCTTTGGGAAGAATTAAAGCGGAGACTGTGAGCCAGGCCTTCTCATCCACATCAGTGCCTGACCTCAAAAATGTGCTTCTGGAAGAATGAATGGTCAGACATTCCCATAGACACACTCCTAAACCTTGTGGACAGTCTTCCCAGAAGAGTTGAAGCTGTTATAGCTGCAAAGGGTGGACCAACGCAATACTGAACCCTACGGACTAAGACTGGGATGTCATTAAAGATCATGTGCGTGTAAAGCCAGGTGTCCCAATACTTTTGACAATATAGTGTAGCTTCCTGAAAACAGGAACATTCATTTCACAACCATGCGCAATTTTGAGGCTTGACATATTTGGTATCTACTTGCTCGATGCAACCTCATCTTTTGTATTTTGCCCCAAAAAAAAAAAAAAAAAATCGGGTATTATATTGTGTCCATGAACACTAAAATTTGAGTGTATTTTATTTATTTTTTTTTTAAACGGAAAATATAGATGAAATAAACAGTAGTGTAAATATCATGTGACAAAACATTGCAACCCATTTTATTCCACCGGGTCTTTTGGAGTTTTAACCCTTTAATGATAAAAGCCAAACACAGCAGTCCTGCTACAGATGTCACATCACCTCCCGAACATTAAAGCCCACTTAAGGCCGACCTCCTTTCTTCCTGATGTAGACACATGAATTACACGGTCCACTAGAGGTTCAAGTGTTAATAAACCCAGAACAGTAAAAGCAGTCTGTATATGCAGCGTAGCATGCTTGTTATACTCACTGTGGAACCTAAGGGGTTAATCCTGCACATTATGCAAAAAAGGCTGTTTGATCCTGTCTTCTCTGATCCTCCCCTTCTTTTACTGTCCCCAATCCATCTGCGGACAGTACAGAGCCTTGGAGTCACTCTGCACATGCTCAGTTTGGCGTGTATTGCTAGAGAGTTTTTTTTGGGAGGGTGCATGTGATCAGCACAGGGCCAATCAGCACTGCCCAGACAGAGGGTCAGGGGTCCTGCAGTTAATAGGACAATCAGTGGAGAATGAAAACTCCTTGAACAAGCTTTAAGCAGACACCGATAGAAGTCATAAGACCAGGGCTTTTTTTTCTCAGGGAATAGGTGCTAGTATTTACCTCCCAGTATCGCCCCCTTTAGAGAATACAGAATGAAATATTGTTTTGTGGTGCTTTGTATTGAATTTGCTATTGATAGCAAGAAAAGCAGTAAAATAGATCCCCTGCAGCCAACAATAGCCCCCCCCCCGCAACAAAATACCCCCAAGAAGCAATAGATCCCCCGGCAACAATAGCCCCCCCCCGGCAACAAAATACCCCCAAGAAGCAATAGATCCCCCACCAACAATAGCCCCCCCCCCGGCAACAAAATACCCCCCAGAAACAACAGACACCCCCCCGGCAACAATAGATCCCCCACCAAAAATAGACCCCCCCCCCCAAGCACAATACACCCCTGAGAAGATTTGTCCGCCAGCAGCAATAGATCCACCCCAGCAACAAAAGACCTGCAACAAAATACCCCCCCCCCTCCGGAAAAAATACACCCCCAAGAGGATTTATCCACCAGCAACAATAGATCACTGAGCAGCCAACATTAATAGACCCTCCAGTAGTCAGCAGCAACTGACCTCTCCCTCAACAGTAGATCCTTTCTAGCAAAAAATGCCCCCCTCCCCCCAGTAACAATAGATCCCTCACCAGCAACAACAGATCCCCCAGCAGCTATCATCAATAGACCATCTAGCACAATTCAGCACCTCTTGCCATTACATACATTCAATGCTGGAAGTGCCGGAATTGCGTTCCCCCTGAAAAGAAGCCCTGCCTGCTATATACTGCGGGTGAGAAAAGGCATTTATCAGTTTATATTATTGAAATAATTGCATTTCTGTGTACTGTGGCAGACCAGATATAGTAAATTCAGGGTCCTGGGTATAGTAAGGCCCCTTTCACATGGGCGCCTCCATTGGACGGACACATTCCTCTATTGGGAGATCGGGTGAAAAAGGACCGCCTCTCCGCTTTCATCCAATCATATCCAGTCTGATCCGATCCGCCAGGAAAATAGGACCACCATTGTCTGGATTTTGCGGCGGATGTCAGTGGACAGGTCACCGTTGACATCCGCCGCTCCATTAGGAGGTGAATGGATCAGATCCGTCTGAAAAACTGACAAGCAAACCTGAGCGGACAGCCCGTGTAAAAGTGGTCTAACACTTTAAGTGCATTTTCATGTAAACAATATGTGTTTTACTGTTTGAGCGCAGAATGGAAAAAATGGCTCCGGCAGGGAAAGGACCAAAACTACGGACTGTGAGCTCAGCGCCGGGTTATCCGGTCACAGAATCAAAACCAGGAATTAGCCAAAAACCTCAAGACAGCTGCCATTTTTCCTCCCGAGGTTTATTTTTCTCATAAGTACGGGTTTGGGACTACAGCGAGTCTCGTTTCTTATCGCACATTGACAGCGGTCATGTGATTTCTGCAAAGTTTACCAACATTCCATAAAACGAAAGTAAAGCACGCCGACGTATCTACTGTGTACACACTGCCAGACCGGACGGGGCATGTCCAGGCACGGGAAGCCTTTGTTGCAGGATGACTGCTATAAATTAGTCATCTTAAAAATAAAAGCAATGTATGGTATTCTTCCAGGAACATATACAAATATCCACAGATATTTACCTTCATCACACCCTTACTGGCAGGGAAACAATGACCTTTATCAGCCAGTGCAGAACCTTTACCTTCTCTTCTGCGTCAAGACATAAATCCGTGCTGGCTGTGTGTAAAGTAGGTGGAAAGTCAAAACACTAATATCTTTTAATGTGTTCCCATAATTCAAAAAGTTGTTTTGAAATCTGCAGCTTTCAATAAAAGGAGAAGTCTGGGCTGGCAAAAAACAAAAAACAAAAAACAAAAAAACAAACAAAAAAAAAAAACAAAACAAAAAAAAACAAACACGACAACATATATAAATCGCTCTTATTAGGGTTGTACCGATACTGGTATCGGTGCTGATGCCGAGTATTTGCACAAAGTATCGGTACTCCTGCAAATGCACCGATACCTGAAACTGATACTTACTAACAACTGATAACCGATACTATTTTCGGTTCTTTGAGCTGTCAGTGGGGTCTCCCTTGTTGACAGATGAAGTGTTAAAGAAGTCCAGTAATTGAAGCTGTCAAAAAAAAAAAAAGCAGCGGCAATGTTTATTAACAACATTGCTGAAACACTAAAATAAAAAGAAACATTGTTTCTTTTTGAATCTTTCTGTTTCTTCATCTGCAGATCAAAGGGATGAACAAATGTTCCTCTGTTTAACCCCTTATTAACCCTTAATTTACTCTAATCAGCCTTAATTAACTCCATATTCTCCCCCATTTAATTATTTTCCTGCTTTTTTTTTTTTTTTGTTCACGTCTATTTTATAAACGTTAAACAATACTCATCGAGTTCTAAAAAAAAAAAAAAATTATCAGTACTCGTAAAAAAATGGTATCGGTGCACCCCCAGCCTCTTATGCAGCAGTTGTCCCACATCGGCTATAAAACCGAGAACTGATCAATCACATGACCACTGATCGCTCATTTCATGGTCTTCTTGGCGTAAAGAGTAGTGACTGCCAATCACTGCTCTCCATTTTGTTACTCCAGCACACACTGGAGCGTCGCAAAGGAGAGGAGGTGCCTCCAGCTCCCAGTCATGTGCTGAGAGGCAGTGACAGCTGTCAATCAGGTAGTTGGGTGGATCCCCACAACATTGTCAGGAATTTTCCAGAGCCTGGAGTGGGGCTCCACCACATCAGCTGACAGCAGCCTATAACCCGCTGTCAGCTGATTCTGAGTCACAGGAGAGCAAATGTTAGAGCCCTTCTGTGACCCAAAAGAAAAGTATGGCCAAAAAAAAAAAAAGCTTTGGCCATAATTCTTAGTGGCTGGTGATCCTGCCATAAAGGTCAGTTGTTGAAGCAGTTTCTATAAGGAGGTGACAACTGTCTCCCATTTGAGCTCCTGAGTTGTCACCTTGTCAGATGCGCCTGTAACGAGCCCCTTGCTCGCTCGGTTCCACTCTCCCGACACACTTCTGCAGCTATTGAATCAGATTGCAACATCCGGTCCTCTCATCCAATGCTCCGGGATTAGAACTTCAGCTATGTGCCGTTCTAACCCAGTTGTGATAGCTCAGAACAAACACCAGGCAGGCTGTATGTAAGTTCATCCAGGAATCTCTTTTATTCAAAAATACAGGCTCTTTTATACCTTAACAGTAGAGGTGCATACCTCCGGCTCATATTACTCTAACAATACACCTGTAACTTAATTAACCTAATTAACATGAGCTAATTAACTAATCCCTTTAGACAGCCTAGATGACTCAGACATGACCTTTAGGCCAGACTGGCCGTCTTGTAGTTCAGAAAATCCAATCAACATTATCACAATATCAGAGTTAATTAAACACAAACAACAATGGGGATCTAATGACTCTTAGATCCCATACTAGAGACTTATTTACAATACACATTTTAGCAGACAACAGACAGGTAGCTGGAATTGATGACATTAGCATTTAACGGTAGGAGTCCCAACGGTATGAATCAGTCACTATTCTAATATGGCAAATCCAGGGTCCCCAGAGTCTGTGTGTCCTGGGGGACCAGGACCCGAATCCACAGTAATACCACCTCACTACAAGCCGATGTGCTGTGGGGCCGGTAGAATCTGTTGTGTAGCTATCAGGAAGACGGTCAAAAGCAGTGATATGCAGCCCACGATGGAGTGAGTGCATGTAGACAGAAAGTGGCTACAACAGGTTGGAGGAAAATAGAGGAGGAACAGACAAGGAATGAAAAGTTACACGACCATTGCTGGTCATCACTGGGCTTAGTCAGGGTTTAGATCTAAGTTTACTATTTAAAGTCCATCTCCAGGCTGTATCTGCAATATTTAGCTAGTTTACAATACTGTCCCCTGCAGTAATTTAACTCTGCCAGAAGATGTCCTCAGTCTTCCTGGTTGAACAACAATTATTATCACTCTGTCTGGAAGACTGAGGACATACTGTGAGTGCAGGGAGTCATGGACCCGTCCTCAAAAAGGTTGTCACCATGGTATCTGCATTCACAGCATATGGATGTAGAGTGCGACACATCACATCAATGATGACTGTCCACCGCCAGGAGAAGATTTAAAGGGGATATGGACCCTGCCCGCTATGTGAGCAGCCTAAAGACACCTTGAAAAGCTAATTCTTAAAAAAACCAAGCATAGCATACACACAGGAGGGCTTCCAGGGTGTCAGGAGTGGGGAGCTCTGTAGAAAGGGGCCCAGGGCCCCCAACCAGACTTTACGATAATGCTTCTGCCCAGAATATTTGTGTTAGTTTTAGAAAGAATGAGGTAGGGTTAGAAGGACTGTCAGGTTTGTATTTCTGATCCATGTTGCGGAGACTGCCCCCACTTAGGCCTCATGCACATGGGCACTTAACAGCTCCTGGGTGATAAGGCATCAAATCCCTCATGCATTCTGGTACCCGAGGAGCCATACTTGCTACGTACTGCTGCCAAGGCCATGCTCAGGTTGTTGGTGATGATTTCTTCATCAGCATTTACCATCTCATGCACCGCTTCTCCCCAGACGTGCCAGGTTCACAGATAAGCATCGTACGCACATGCGTGGGTAGGTGCAAAAAAAAAAAATAAATAAAAAATAATGTAGGACTGTAATGCATTCTTACAATGCATCACAGTGCAGGCACACAACTGCATATCAATTATTTGCACCACAAGTCTGAAGGGGCCCTAAGTGTAGCAGAGGACAGTAAAGGGAGTCTAGTTGCAGTTAGACCCCTTTCACACTGGGGCGCTTTTCAGGTGTTTTTACGCTTTAAAAAAGCGCCTCTCAAGCCTCCCCAGTGTGAAAGCCTGAGTGCTTTCACACTGGGGCGGTGCGCTTGAGGGACGGGAAAAAAAGTCCTGCAAGCAGCATCTTTGGGGCAGTGCGGGAGGGCTGTATACTCAACTCCTCCACCGCCCCGCCCATTGAAATGAATGGGCGCCGCTTTCAAGGCGCCGTAAAAGCGTTTTGAAAGCAGTGCTAAGCGGGCGCTTTTAACCCCTTTACAGTGGTAAAACTAGCGGCGCTTTACCGCTACTGCCCCAGTGTGAAAGGGGATTTACAGCTGCTGTGACCCTGTATCCTGATTGCACAAGGCCCTAAATGCTGGGACAGTATTCAGCCCTGTCCAGCCACAGCCTGCCATACTCTTTGACATGCTGTAGGCAGGACACTGCACTTATCGCACCAAAACGGCAGGAGAAAACGCACTTAGCAGGAAAGCCCCGTGTGGCTCCATTCACACCTAGGCGTTTTTGGGCGATTTTCTGCTCTAAGCCTCAGCTCGAAAAAACGTCCAACAAGGAAAATCTCTTTAATTTCAATGACCTCTGTTCACATCTGAGCGTTCTGTCGTCTTAAGCAAAATGCCCGTCTCTCAAAAAAAGTACATGAGCTTCTTTTTTTTTTTTTACAGGCGTTTTAGTGCTTTTCATTGGTCACTTGTCAACTTCAAAACGCCTCTACAAAAACGCTGCAAAAATAGCGACGCCTAGATGTGAACGAAGCCTTAATCACAGAATTTCAGTTTAGAATCTTACCGACTTTGTGCCGACATGAACGCTACTGAAGACACGCATCTAGGAGTCAGTCATTTCCTGTGCTATACAATTCGTACATCTGCTGCTGGCATCTGAAGGGTTAATGGTCCCTCTGAAAGGGGCTTTTTTCCCTCCCAGCATGCCGCCGGTGATGTCATCCCTGGCATTCTTCATGCCGGAACTGAGCCCAGCGCACAGCATACAGAAAAGCTGCAGGACCAAAACATCAGCCACGTCACCAGCTGCAATCAACACGGAGTCGTACCCGCAGTCACCTGAAAGGTTCTACCTGCCGACATTTTACCCTCATGTCCAGGGGCAATTTCCTACTGAGCCAATTAGAACGAACGTTCACGGGGTTGATTTACTAAAGGCAAATAGGCTGTACACTTTGCAAGGCAAATTTTCTCAGAACTTAGTAAATGTGAGGTTTCGCTTTGCAAATACCCAATCACCCAATGTAAAAAAAAACAGCATTTTGGCTTGCACATAATTGGATGATGGGAGTGAAAGTCGGCAGAGCTTCACTACATTCGCTAAGCTTTGTGGAAAATTTATTTGCAAGGTGAAAAGTTTACTTGCCTAGATGTACCCATGGAAATATGATGACGGTTGGATGATCGTGCAAAAACCAACAAATATATGGGTGTGGCTTTATATATGTCATCAGCCAAAAAAAAAAAAAAAGGAAGAAGAACTGGTAAAAACAAAATACTTTTCTTACAATCAGGGCTGGTGCAAGGATTTTTGACAGCCTAGGCGAAACCTCATTTTTCCTCCACCCCTTTGCCCTGCCCATATATACCCCACCTTTTTAACGAAGCGCCCATCAAATTAGAGCTGCGCGATTCTGGCTAAAATGAGAATCACGATTTTTTTGCTGAGAAGATAGATCACGATTCTCGCGGCGTAACATTATCTTTCACATTAAAACAAAAAAAATTGGGCTAACTTTACTGTTTTGTTTTTTTTTCTTTTTTATTCATTGAAGTGTATTTTTTCCCCAAAAATTGCGTTTTAAAAGACGGCTGGGCAAACACAGTGTGACATAAAATATTGCAGCAATTGACATTTTATTCCCTAGAGTCTGCTAAAATATATATAATGTTTGGGGGTTCCAAGTAATTTTCTAGCAAAAAATATTGATTTTAACTTAAGAAACAAGTGTCAGGAAAAAGATTCAGACTTTAAGTGGTTAACCTTCCTGCATTTACACCTTGTTTAAAAACTTGGCAGACTGCCTGGATTTTTTTTTCACACAGAAGTTTCTCCCTTTGATCTAAGAAGGAAGAGTTAGTAAGGGCTCTTTCACACGGGGCGGATCAGTGATGATCCGCCCCGTGAACACCCGCTTGCTTGCAATGCAGCCTCACCAGCGCCCATCAATGCAGCCTGCCAGCTCCCATCAATGCAGCCTACCAGCCCCATCAATGCAGCCTACCAGCCCCATCAATGCAGCCTACCAGCTCCCATCAATTCAGCCTACCAGCTCCCATCAATTCAGCCTACAAGCGCCCATCAATGCAGCCTCACCAGTGCTCATCAATACAACCTACCAGCGCCCATTAATGCAGCCTCACCAGCGCCCATTAATGCAGCCTCACCAGCGCCCATTAATGCAGCCTCACCAGCGCCCATTAATGCAGCCTCACCAGCGCCCATTAATGCAGCCTACCAATGCCTATCAATGCAGCCTACCAGTGCCCATCAATGAATGTTTACTTGCTTCCATTCGTTCGGGAGTCAGGACACAGACCTCCGCCACCGATGCGCCTCTCACACTATATGCAAATGGAGCGGCGGCTTCCTGCTGATGCTGAGTCTTACTTGCTTGCTGTAGAGAGAAGAGAGTAGCAACACCAGTGGCCTCATTTTGGCCAGAATCGTGCAGCTCTACTTCTTGCATTCTATGCGTGAAGGTAAAAAATCTTCTATGTGCAGAACGCCCCCCCAATACTTACCTGAGCCCCCTCTCTCTCCAGCAATGTGCACAAGCATCTCGGCTCTTCCGGATCTCTCCCTCATTGGATGAGACACCAGCGGTAGCCATTGGCTCCAGCTACTGTCAATTACAGCCAGTTAGCCAATGAGGGGAGAGCGTGGAAGGGGCTGAGCCACGCTCAGTGTGTGAATGGATTTGGACACAGAGCAAAGCAGCGGCTCAGGAGCGAGGCTACTCGGTTGCCCCCATAGCAAGCTGCTTGCTGAGGGGGAACTTGGCAGAAGGTAGGGGTCAGGAGCACCGAAGAGGGACCTGAGAAGAAGAGGATTGGGGCTGCTCTGTGCAAGACTACAGTTTTAACCTATCTTTTTTTTTTCTTTATATAAACCAAGCCTTCATTATCCTGATATGTGTCTGCTGTACCATGTACTTGTATGAGAAAGTCTCCTGTTCTCTGTGTTGCTTTCATGTAAATCCCTGGTGTTCCTGCCAGTCCCTCTGCTTTCCTATTAAAAGAAAAGTATGGGGTTTTTGCAGATTTATACTTGCCTAAGTAGATGCAGCATCTGTCTGATGCTGCATCTGCCCCCTGCCGGTTCTAACATTGAGAACCGATCGATCTCACACGACAGGTCACTCAGTTCTCATTGCTCCCTGGAGCGCTGGGCTGTGGAGGGGGCGGGAGCGGTCGGTTAAAGGCTCTCAACAGCTCACCGAGAGGCTGAGCCGGGTGCCAGTCCAGGCATATGGGCGGATCCCAACCCCAGTGCCGCGATCTTGCCTGAGCCTGGACCGGCTTTGTGACGTCAGCAAACAGCAGACTTCAGCCCGCAAAACAAACTGCACTCCCGTGATCCACAGGAAAAGTACAGCCAAACGAGCTCTGGCTGTACTTCTCCTTCAAAAACTAAACACACTAAGCAGGAGAGTACACCGTGGTCAGTTCTTTAGCTATTCTGGGAACTCAGCCTACTCTCCTCCAATGATCAGATTTGTCCTGACACGCACCCACTGCATAGCCATTCGCTGGGAAGCTCAGTGTGCTGCTGCTTCTCCCCCCCCAGCTCTTATGCAGCTGAGAACAGAACTGAGAATGAGTTGTTTTACAAGGTGATCGTTTACACTTTAATATTACTTTAAAAACAAATGATATGTGGCAATCAAAGATGGTACAGATCAATCACAACAAAATGTTACATAGGATGGTCAAGATCATCCAAGTCAGTCTACGCATTTCGTGGGCCATCCTGCTTCATTGGGACTGTATATAATGAATTGATAACTTTTCAGTCACAGGTACCGTAATTGCATTTTCTCTTTTCAGTACAAATTACTTTACTGGTGACTGAACAACTGTTAATATGATATATACAGTATATAGTCCTGATGAAGCGGGGTGGCCCAGGAGAGGGCAGTCACATGCCTGATAAAGGGGTCCGAAACGTTGCTTATGCTGTAACAATGTGGTCGCTGAATAAAGTATTGGACTCACATTGGAGATCAATGGTGTGCTGGTGATGTTCTGCTGCCAGGAGATGCCAGTAGAGAACCTCTGATCTACAGGACAAAGCCACCCTTGCCCCCAGGCTGATAGAAGCACCTTATATATAGATATCAATTCCTTACTATAACATTTCATTCCTCTGTTTGTGGACGTTTCCATCAATGTGGGCATGTGAAGCCCAATTGAGATCGCTTCCTGGAATATGCATGGAGAGGTGCATGCTGGGTAACCAGCATGCACCTCTCAATCTCGCGCATGCACAATTTAACGGCGGCCGTAGCGCCGATTGTTTGTATTGCCCGCAGACTCCTGGGAAATGATGCGTCGTCATTTCCCAGGAGCATAGGCGAGGGAGGAAGTCTCAAGGAGCTCCGCGGACCAGGAAGTGGCAGATTACAAGGACTACATAGCAACAGGGCATTTAGGGTGAGTATATAAAAAAAATGTAAAAAAAAAAAATTCTCCAAATGTTTGTTTATAGGTTTAAAAAGGAGGCATTTAAAAAGGAAAAAAAAAATTTAGGGTGGAACTCCGCTTTAAATAGGATTTATATAGCACCAACAGTTTGTGCAAAAAATGAGGGCAGACAGTAGAGTTATGCCCCGTACACGCGGTCGGATTTTCCGCCGGAAAAAGTGCGATCGGATTGTGTTGTCGGAAATTCCGATCGTGTATGGGCTCCATCGGACTTTTTCCATCGGAATTTCCGACACACAAAGTTTGAGAGCAGGATATAAAATTTTCCGACAACAAAATCCGATCGGTTAAATTCCGATCGTGTGTACACAAATCCGACGCACAAAGTGCCACGCATGCTCAGAATAAATAAAGAGATGAAAGCTATTGGCTACTGCCCTGTTTATAGTCCCGACGTACGTGTTTTACGTCACCGCGTTCAGAACGATCGGATTTTCCGACAACTTTGTGCAAAGGTGTGTTTTTAAGAAAAGTTTGAGCCAACATCCGTCGGGAAAAAATCCATGGATTTTGTTGTCGGAATGTCCGATCAATGTCCAATCGTGTGTACAGGGCATTAAAATTCAACTCAATATAAAAGCGGGGGTTCAGAGGGTGCTGATCATGGGAGCTTACAATCTAAAACCAGACAGGAGATGGATCAGAGGTGAATGCGTCCTTTTAATGTAAGCAGTCACATAGGAAAACCTTTGTTTGCCCCAAAATGCAGCAAAAAACAAAAATAAAAAAACGGCTCCATTATTCCTCTGTGCTCCCACAGTAACGGCTTTTCAGAAGAAACGTGCCAAGGTAGACAAAGGAAAGAGCTCCCGCCGTTCGCGGTTCACGCCTCTGTGCTGCGGTCTACCGCTGAGTAACAAAAACATACAATACAAAAATCAGAAGAACACCTGGGACACGCAACAGCTCCAACAAAACAGGTTCAGAAGGCAATCGTTATTTTTGTTTTTTTTAGTTTTTTTTAAGAAATACATGTAAACAGGGGTCAGCTTAAAGGGCCAGTCCACCCAAAAGTGATATTAGTTATAGGTGGAGTTTGCAAGGATGAGTCTTGGATGTTCCAACATCTCCCGTCACTATTCCCAGTTTCAGTAACTTTACAAATCCCCCAGAGTGGGTTTAAAATTCTGGTCTTCCAGTCGCCATTTATAAAACAAATGCTGGTAGATAAGTGGTTAAAGCTGCCCCTCCCCTGTCCATAGCGAAGTTTTGCCCCCTTATAGGTAAAAATTAAAAACTTTTATTTTTTTATTTAACTATTGTAATTTTAATTATTACTTTTTACATTTTATTTATTGATGTATTTTTTAACACCGCTTAATCTCCTTAAAGAAGAATATTCTGCATACACAAAAGATACTTTGACATCTGTCACTGCAAGTGACAAGTTTACAAACAAAGCCATGTGATCCCGGTGTCATAGCAGGTATGAAGCGGTTAAATGAAAACTCCAGACAAGTGAAGGAGCTTTGTAGAGGAACCGTTTTTTCCCCAAATGATTTGTAAAGTAAATGCCACGTTGCGGTGACCCAGCTAACTCCCATTGTTACAGATGAATAGGAGAGCATGGCGTTCTGTGCCACTGCCCACCTCCACTTCACATTCACACTCAACAGAAAATCAATGGTGATTTCCACTTGGAACTTTCTCCATTCTGTAATTACAACACCTCCACCTTCCAGGGTATACAACTCCGCTGAAAGCCTGATTTCAACTTTCAGCTGGTATGTAGAAACTCTGTATAAGGAGGGATGCTTGTGTATATCATCCTGAAGCTGCGGTGCGATACAGCCCACCCCATTTCCTGGCTGGAGGATGCCCAGCATCAGCTAACTCACATGTGTCAAACACAAGGCCCATGGTCTGAGTCCAGCCCACCAGGCCATTTCATGCGTCCCTCACACCCGGTGGAAAGAGTGCAAGTGAGATATATACAGCCTGTGAAAGAGAGCTGAACCCTGCACTCTGTACATAGTGCGCCCCTGAACCCTGCACTCTGTACGTAGCGCGCCCCTGAACCCTGCATTCTGTACGTAGCGCGCCCCTAAACCCTGCATTCTGTACGTAGCGCGCCCCTAAACCCTACACTCTGTACGTAGCGCGCCCCTGAACCCTGCACTCTGTACGTAGCGTGCCCCTGAACCCTGCACTCTGTACGTAGCGTGCCCCTGAACCCTGCACTCTGTACGTAGCGCGCCCCTGAACCCTGCACCCTGTACGTAGCGTGCCCCTGAACCCTGCACTCTGTACGTAGCGTGCCCTTGAACCCTGCACTCTGTACGCAGCGTGCCCCTCAACCCTGCACGTAGCATGCCCCTAAACCCTGCACTCTGTACGTAGCGCGCCCATAAACCCTGCACTCTGTACGTAGCGCGCCCCTGAACCCTGCACTCTGTACGTAGCGCGCCCCTGAACCCTGCACTCTGTACGTAGCGCGCCCCTGAACCCTGCACTCTGTACGTAGCGCGCCCCTGAACCCTGCACTCTGTACGTAGCGCGCCCCTGAACCCTGCACTCTGTACGTAGCGCGCCCCTGAACCCTGCACTCTGTACGTAGCGCGCCCCTGAACCCTGCACTCTGTACGTAGCGCGCCCCTGAACCCTGCACTCTGTACGTAGCGCGCCCCTGAACCCTGCACTCTGTACGTAGCGCGCCCCTGAACCCTGCACTCTGTACGTAGCGCGCCCCTGAACCCTGCACTCTGTACGTAGCGCGCCCTTGAACCCTGCACTCTGTACGTAGCGCGCCCTTGAACCCTGCACTCTGTACGTAGCGCGCCCTTGAACCCTGCACTCTGTACGTAGCGCGCCCTTGAACCCTGCACTCTGTACGTAGCGTGCCCCTGAACCCTGCACTCTGTACGTAGCGTGCCCCTGAACCCTGCACTCTGTATGTAGCGTGCCCTTGAACCCTGCACTCTATATGTAGCGTGCCCCTGAACCCTGCACTCTGTACGCAGCGTGCCCCTCAACCCTGCCCTCTGTACGTAGCATGCCCCTGAACCCTGCACTCTGTACGTAGCGTGCCCCTGAACCCTGCACTCTGTACGTAGCGTGCCCCTCAATCACAAGAGCGATTGACTGACTAGCGTGTCTGGCTGGAGTCCCACTTTTAACTCCCTTTATGCCAGAGATACATTAACATTCTTTCCATTAAAAAATGCAAGCGAACCGCAAACAAACCGCCATGGAAATTTACCAGGATGCTTATTCCCTGCAGGCCCGTCATCCTTCCACAGAGACATTTAAATTACCTTTTTTTTTTTTTTTTTAAAGCAACGTTTTATATGTCGGATTTTTCCCACAAAACAGATATTTTTAAATCCTGGATAATCTCCTCTTATTCTCATCTCCGAATTGAACACCACCGTATTTTCTGCATGCATAATTAATATCCTGAGCTGGTCTGCAGGGGCCGCTAATCACGGGAGATTTTAAACCGGAACTTCACCCCGTTGAGTATATATTTTTTTTTCATTCCCCTCTTACCTTTTTTACTGAGTGATCATTAATAAACATACATGGCAAGCAAACACAGCACTATCCTGCTGTAATCCGTTCCTGCACAGCCATCTTTGTTACTTAAGTCATCAGGAGCTGGCTGTCTCCTCCTGGTTCTTGCAGCCGGCCCCCTAATGACGTCATGGCGCACGTGCTGTACATTGTTTCGGAACCTCATTGGAAGAGTGACACAAGTATCCCAGGAGGTTGAAGGCAGTTGGGAGCAACGTCATCATGGAAGTGCAGGCCGGTTACATAAAAAAAGGTATTTGCGATTAAAAAAAAAAAAAAATTACCGTATTTATCGGCGTATAACACGCACTTTTTTCCCCTTAAAATCAGGGGAAAGTCGCAGGTGCGTGTTATACGCCGATCCCCTGCGATCCCGTGGTGTCAAAACTTCAAAATCGCCGACCGCGATTTGAAAATGGCGCCGCCGGCGCCGAAATACACAGAGCCGGTCCTCGGCTCTTTCCGGCGGCTCTCTTTCACTTTCGGCCCCACTCGTAGTCCCGAGCGGAGCTATCCGAACCTACTCGGCTAGGTTCGGATAGCTCCGCTCGGGACTACGAGTGGAGCCGAAAGTGAACGAGAGCCGCCGGAAAGAGCCGAGGACCAGCTCTGTGTATTTCGGCGCTGGCGGCGCCATTTTCAAATCGCGGTCGGCGATTTTGAAGCCCAATATGGCAGGGACAGGGGATCGACGGCTGCAATGGGGCAAGGCTGCACTGACAAGGCTGCACTGGGGAAGGCTGCACTGACAAGGCTGCACTGGGGAAGGCTGCACTGACAAGGCTGCACTGGGGAAGGCTGCACTGACAAGGCTGCACTGGGGAAGGCTGCACTGACAAGGCTGCACTGACAAGGCTGCACTGACAAGGCTGCACTGGGGAAGGCTGCACTGACAAGGCTGCACTGGGGAAGGCTGCACTGACAAGGCTGCACTGGGGAAGGCTGCACTGACAAGGCTGCACTGGGGAAGGCTGCACTGGGGAAGGCTGCACTGACAAGGCTGCAATGATGGGCATTTAAATGTAAGTTTTTTTCCCTTCAACTTCCCTCCTAAAAGTTTTTTTTCCTTAAAATTCCCTCCTAAATTGGGGTGCGTGTTATACGCCGGCGCGTGTTATACGCCGATAAATACGGTATATATTATATATATGCACACACACACACACACACACATGTATATAGATAAATTAAAAAAAGAAAAAAAAGAAAAAAAGAAGGACCTTGCTTTGTGTTCAAATCATGTGGTGGAGGGGGGGGGGGGGATTATGGTTTGGGGTTGTTTTAGGGGTTGGGCTGGTCCCTTAGTTCCAGTAAAGGGAATTCTTAACCGCTTGCCGACAAGCCGCTGTCATTATACTGCGGCAGGTTGGCAAGATCCCGCGAGCCATCATAGATATATTGGATATAAGCGGGAGAGCAGGCGTGTGTGCGCCCGCTGCACTGCCTAGGCTCATGATGACCGCCGGCCACGAGTGATCGCGGGCACGAGAGGCAGAGCAGGGACGTGTGTGTGGGTGTAAACACACAAATCCCTGTTCTGTTCTGTGAGGAGTGACAGATCGCGAGTTCCTAATAGCTAGGTCAGTCCCCTCCCCCCACAGTTAGAAAAACACACAGGGAACACAGTTAACCCCTTGATCGCCCCCTTTTATAGCACTGATGGCTGTATAAATGCCAATGGTCTCAAAAATGCGTCAAAAGTGTCCGATGTGTCCGCCATAATGTCGCAGTCCCAATAAAAAACGCAGATCGCCGCCATTACTAGTAAAAAAATAAAAAATAATTTATTTTTTGTTTATAGCGCCAAAAATAAAAAACGCAGATGATCAAATACCACCAAAAGAAAGCTCTATTTGTGGGGAAAAAAGGACGTCAATTTTGTTTGGGTGTAGGGCCGCACGACCGCGCAATTGTCAGTTAAAGCGACGTAGTGCCGAATCGCAAAAAATGGCCTGGTTATTCAGCAGCCAAATCTTCCGGGCTGAAGTGGTTAAAGTGAAAGTAAACCCTCCTATCGGTTTCAGCCAAGGAAGCTGCCATCTTGCCTTCAGTTTAATCTTAAACTGCCATGATGCTTCACATGTGATCAGTTATGACACCAGCCCTTGGATGGTTTGACAGTCTGGTTGAGAGCACAACCAATGGGAGGGTTACATTCCCGGCACATGCCGGAAATGTAACATATTTGAAATGGTTAAAAGGATGGGTTTACTACCGCTTTAAGGTGCCAGCATACAAGACATTAAGGACAATTTCATGCTCCCAACTTTGTGGGAACAGTTTGGGGATAGTCCCTTCCTGTTCCAACATGACTGCGCACCAGTACACAAAGCAAGTCCATAAAGACATGGATGAGAAAGTTTGGGGTGGAGGAACTTGACTGGCCTGCACAGAGTCCTGACCTCAACCGATCTTTGGGATGAATTAGAGTGGAGACTACAAGCCAAGCCTTCTCATCCAACATCAGTGCCTGACCTAACAAACGTGCTTCTGGAAGAATGGTCAAACATTCCCATAGACACACTCCTAAACCTTGTGGACAGCCTTCCCAGAAGAGTTGAAGCTGTTATAGCTGCAAAGGGTTGGCCAACTAAATATTGAGCCCTATGGACTAAGACTGGGATGTCAAGTTCATGTGTGTGGAAAGGCAGGCGTACAAATACTTTTGGTAATATAGTATATTGTATATATATATATATATATATATATATATATATATACATATATATATATATATATATATATATATATATACTTTAAGTTCTTTGGTTCCCCCCTAGGGGATGTGTTAGGAAAGGTTTCATCTGCTGGTGGCGCTGTCAGACCTTTGGCTTGCAGTACTAGTGTCCACCAGCGGGTGTCTCCTGGCAGTGTGAAGCCAACATTATCTCCTGTGATCAGGCGTCACCTGAGGCTAATTGCAGGAGATGTATACTTATCCCCGGCAAGCACTCACACACTTGCCTTGGTATTGTCCTTGAGCCTTAACCTGTATCCTGTTAACCGGAGAACATGAACCTGTATTTGTACCTGTACCTGTTCCTCCTGTGTTCCTGTATTCCTGTACCCCTGCAGACTGATCCCTTCCATCTTCTCCTTGTCCCCATCTGCTGATCTCCCGTTTATGACCCTGGCCTGGCTACATTTACGATTCTGGTATTCCCCATCTATTGTATATACCTGTTTTGACTATTGTTATTTGTGGGTCTCTGCCTGGGTGTTGGATTGTTGTGCACTGTGTTGTATTGGAGGTGTTTTATATCTATATTCACTTACCTTAATAAACTATATTATTTCACTTTACATGCGTTCGGTTCCCTCTGTCCACGCAGATCTGGTCACACCCATTTATGACAGGATGCCTATTGCCTAGTGCTTTGTAGATTGAAGTGCCCCGATCTTAGCTGCTAATCAGACTGCCCCAGATGCCAATTGGATGTCGGAGGAAAGCCCGTTGAGTCTCTTTGACAAATGGAAGTGACCGTCTCCTCTCTACCACCAGGACAAGAAGCCCCTATCTGATCCCGCTCTGGCTGACTCTCTAGGGTTTATTTTCAATGGCTTACAATGGAGGCATTCTACTTCTATCTGTACACCCATACAAAGGACACACAATGGGACTAAGCTGACACGTGCAATCCAACACAAACTGGCCTCATGTCGGAGTCTAGTGCTACTATCTAGGGACTATCAGAGGCTGGTTCAAAATCAAAAGAGGAAATAAAAGTGTAGCTGGCCACAGATGGGACACCTATCCATCCTCAACCTCATGGTGATACATATGACAAACAAGTAATAACACGTAATTTATTATAACACATATTTTATATAAAATATTTATGAGAATATATATATATAAAAATCTCTCTCGCTCTCTCTCTATATATATATATATATATATATATATATATATATATATATATATATATATATATATATATATATATATATATATACACATACATATATATCTATATATATATCTATATATATATATATATATATCTATATATATATACACATATCTATATATACACATATCTATATATATATCTATATATACACACACATACATACATACATACATACATACATACATACACACACACACACGCAGTGGTGTAATGGTGTGGGGGATATTTTCTTGGCACACTTTATGCCCCTTAGCACCAATTGAGTATAGTTTAAACGCAACTGCCCTCCTGAATATTGTTGCTGACCATGTCCATCCCTTTATGACTACAGTGTACCCATCTTCTGATGGCTCCTTCCAGCAGTATAATGCACCAGGTCACAAAGCTCAGATCATCTCACCACTGGTTTCTTGAACATGACAATGAGGTCACTGTACTCCAATGGCCTCCACAGTCACCAGATCTCATCCAATAGAGCACCTTTGGGATGTGGTGGAATGGGAGATTTGCACCATGGATGTGCAGCCGACAAATCTGCAACTGTCTGATGCTATCACGTCACTATGGACCAAAATCTCTGGGGGAATGTTTCCAACACCTTGATGAATCTATGCCACGAATAATGAAGGCAGTTCAGAATGATAAAAGGGGGTCCAACCCGGTACTAGCAAGGTGTACCTAAAAGTGTCTGTTGAATGTATATATTATTATTACACAGGATTTATATAGTGCCGTCAGTCAGAGAGAGTCTCTCTCTCTCTGTATAGAGAGAGAGAGAGAGAGAGAGAGAGAGAGAGAGAGAGAGAGAGAGAGAGAGACTCATCCTGTGGAACTACATGTACACGCATTCTGTGCAAACGCAAACAAAATCGAATGTTATTAGTCTATTTTCTCTCCAAGCTTAAAGTTATTCTTTATACCAAATACAGTGAATCAAGAACATTCTGCATTATGGCCACTAGATGGAGCTGACAGTTATAGTAAATCAGTATTTGCTATGGCCACTGTTTTTGCCCAGCTGTACACTTTCACTATTTTAAGATTATTCTTTATCATAATGATCATATGTGAAATAAGCTTCTGAATAGTTTTATACGACTCACACAATTTAGAGGCGAATGACTGTATTTTGATCAATAACACAATTTGAGAGATTTATTTCAGCGGTGGTCAACTTACTTGACATAGGGGGGCCTTAAGATATCACCAAGGGCCCGAACTGGCTGCTGTCTAAAATTGACCCTAGTATGTGTATGTATGAATGTGAAATCGGGACTTTATAGACTGTAAGCTCATTCAGGACAGGGACTGATGTGACTGCACAATATATATGTAAAGTGCTGCGCAAATTGTCAGCACTATATAAAAATCTGTAACAGATAGCCAATAAATAGCTGTTTTCATCATGTTCTCTCATATTCTGATCGATTGAAATACAATTATATCTATGAACTCAGTATCTCAGTGTTCAATGCATAACAATCAATTTTCTGTACTGGTAAATCAACTCTGTGTGATCAGAGCCGAGTCTAAAATGGTCGGAAGGGAAGTTATTCAAATTCGGTTGTATGCGGATTTGATCATTTTGATCGAATCCACTGGATAAATAAGGCCCCTTTATATGGGGCAGACTCTATCCAGCGGATCTGCCTGCTCAGCAGGGAATCTCTCCGCTGATCCCCGCTGAGCAGGCGGATGACAGGTCCATGTCTGCTCCACTATACAGAGAGGACACGGACACAGCCCACTGTTCTCTATGGGGTGGTTGGATAGAGTCAGAGACTGCACGTCCGTTTCCATCTGACTGTCATCCGATTTGCTGGACGGATGGGGAACAGACCCCCACCCGTCTGTCTTTAGCGGAACAGATCAGATGCCAGTGGGTGTCAGCAGACATGTCTGCCGCTCCATAGAGAACAATGGGTGGTCCGATCGGGTCCGCCTGAAAAATGGACAGGCGGACCCGATTGGTCAGCTGGTGTGAAAGTGGCCTTAAACTGAAGTGTGTATGGCCACTATAAAAAATATTTTTCCATCACAGGCTTTAGTAAGCAAAAAAGTACAGACTATTGTGTGCAGGGGCCCCAGGGGGCGCTACAAGAGGGCAGTGTGCAGGGGCCACTACACGAGGGGAGTGTGCAGGGGCCACTACACAAGGGGAGTGTGCAGGGGCCCCAGGGGGTGCTACACGAGGGGAGTGTGCAGGGGCCCTCGCTACATGAGGGGAATGTGCAGGGGCCCCAGGGGGTGTTACACGAGGAGAGTGTGCAGGGGCCCCAGGGCGCGCTACACGAGGGGAGTGTGAAGAGGCCCCAGGGGTCGCTACATGAGGGGAGTGTGAAGGGGCCCCAGGGGTCGCTACACGAGGGGAGTGTGAAGGGGCCCAATGGGGTGCTACACGAGGAGAGTCTGCAGGGGCCCTAGGGGTCGCTACACAAGGGGAGTGTGAAGGGGCCCAAGGGGGTGCTAAATGAGGAGAGTCTGCAGGGGCCCCAGGGGTCGCTACACAAGGGGAGTGTGAAGGGGCCCAAGGGGGTGCTACACGAGGAGAGTCTGCAGGGGCCCTAGGGGTCGCTACACAAGGGGAGTGTGAAGGGGCCCAAGGGGGTGCTAAATGAGGAGAGTCTGCAGGGGCCCCAGGGGTCGCTACACAAGGGGAGTGTGAAGGGGCCCAAGGGGGTGCTACACGAGGAGAGTGTGCAGGGGCCCCAGGGGTCGCTACACGAGGAGAGTGTGCAGGGGCCCCAGGGGTCGCTACACGAGGAGAGTGTGCAGGGGCCCCAGGGGGGCGCTACACGAGGGGAGTGTGCGGCCCCCCAGTCCACAGTTTGGCCACAGAGGATCTAGATACAAAATCTATCACTGTAATAGATAAAAGAGTAAAAATAAATTGTTTGGTACGTTTTATCAATACTGGTGATCGTTGCCCACAGGAAACACTGGAGGCTACAAGATATCTGTTACTGGTTAAAGTAGAACATTTCCTGGGTGCAAACAGACAAGAACTGTTTTTTTCCGAGCGCTTTATCTGTTACAACGATAGATTTTGTATCTAAAGTTCTCTCACACAGAGGCTGCAAAGTCCTCCAGTGTGAAATCTCTGGGGCCCAGGAAGCTGCAGGTGGCCTGTACAGTTGCCCATACACGTAAATGGCCTGTGAACACCGATGGCGTGTGCATCAGCATCTACACATATACAGTATGTGTGTGTCCCCAAATTTCCCTGAAGGTACCACTATGGAATGCTGTACACGGTTGTATCCCTGGAAAATGCAATGGCTTGTGCATTGACGATTACCCACGCATGCGTGTACGGTGCATTTTCCTGATCAAGCCACTATTGAGTTTAGGTTAAAACGCCATCGCAGTCATTGGTGTTTACAGGAGTGCAGTCATATACAGCCACTTATATAAGCGGCTGTACATACCATCTGCTGCTGCCCAGGGCACAGGAAAGCGCCAGGGGATTTTAGTCTACAGAACTTGGCAGCCTCTATTCCAAAGGCTGTCTATTTATGAGCTAATGGGGGCCTCAAATGCGGCCCCTGACATCAAAGGGCCACGCATAACGTTCAATATATGTAATGCTTGCAAGGACTGTCAGAGACTGTAGACCTTAGGGCTAGTTTACACTTGCTTCAAAACAAGGCTTTGGTCACGCTTTGTTAAAGCTCTCTGAACGCCAGTCAAAGCTCCGGTCACTAAATAAAATGGTTAGCTTACAGTCCTGTTTACACCTTGCTTTTGCTTGGTGCTTCGATAGTGGGGCTTCAGGTGAGCTTTTCCATAGACTTCTATGGAGGCTTTGAAGCACAACTGAAGCTACATGGAGTATCATTTTTGAAGTGAAGCCGAAGCAAGGCAAAAGCAAGGTGTACACAGGACTGTAAGCTAAACCATTTTATTTAGTGACAGGAGCTTTGACTAGTGTTCAGAGAACTTTAAAAAAGCCTGGCCGAAGCCTTGTTGAAGCCTGGCCGAAGCCTTGTTGAAGCCTGGCCGAAGCCTGGCCAAAGCCTTGTTGAAGCCTGGCCGAAGCCTTGTTGAAGCCTGGCCGAAGCCTTGTTGAAGCCTGGCCGAAGCCTGGTTGAAGCTTGGCCGAAGCCTAGCTGAAGCCTTGTTGAAGCCTGGCCGAAGCCTTGTTGAAGCCTTGTTGAAGCCTGGCCAAAGACGGTTGAAGCCTGGCTAAAGCCTGGTTGAAGCCTGGCTAAAGCCTTGTTGAAGCCTGGCCGAAGCCTTGTTGAAGCCTGGCCGAAGCCTTGTTGAAGCCTGGCCGAAGCCTTGTTGAAGCCTGGCCGAAGCCTTGTTGAAGCCTGGCCGAAGCCTTGTTGAAGCCTGGCCGAAGCCTTGTTGAAGCCTGGCCGAAGCCTTGTTGAAGCCTGGCCGAAGCCTTAGCAAGTGTAAATGAGCCCTAATAGAGGAAATGAGGGTCAGAGAGTGAGGACAGGATACATTGTTGGATGGGGATATGCTGCAGAAGACAATAGGCTAGACCAGTAGATGTGAAATTCAAGCCGTCTATGGGCAGCTTTAGTTGATCCCTGTAAACGCATGTACTGAACAGACCCTATCAGGAAACGTAGGAGTCCGGTCACTGTACTCCAGGTTAATGGCTGGGCCATGTCAGGTTTCACTATAGTCTATGTATCCAGGCACTGGATGGTTTATGGAGCCTAAGTAATCATTTTATGACTTTGTTACACAGATTGGTGATAATGATGTTCAAACTGCACTAATGACACCATCAGCTCCCGTCAGACTACGGCATTCCCTCGTTTCATCCGCCGCAACCGGAAACGGTTTTATAGTGTCACATAAAGTGGTTGTAAACCCTTACATGTACCCAGTGAACTGACTATCCTCAGGTAATACACAGAGGAGGTGAAACAAATCGGTGCCGCCTATTAGTGCCCATCAGTGCCGCCTATTAGTGCCCATCAGTGCCGCCTATTAGTGCCCATCAGTGCCGCCTATTAGTGCCTCATCCTCTTGCTCCATTGACCACATATGTGGCACCTGGACGAATCATATCTCTGGGTCTGATAAGGGAGCCACAGCTGTTTACTGTGAACGGTTGCAGCTTCCTCATCAGACCCTGAGACAAGCACGGTAAGTGGCGTGGGACAAATTTAAATGGGGGGGGGGGGGGGGTCACCCGAATTTAATCTTGCCTAGGGCAGCACAAAACCAAAAAACAGTAATAGTATCATTTATCAATAAAAAGCAGTCTCTGAGCTCCTGTTCAGTGACTTTGCCTAGGCCAAGATGATGGCATCGGTGTGCTGCAGGCAGGAGAGAGAATTTCCTCAGTCCCCTCTCCTCCGGTGATCAGACTGCAACAATGTAACTTTGCAGTAAGTCATAAAGGGGAGAAACTGGAGCAGGGGCTGATCTGTGTCAGACATTTGTTAACAAAGCCAAGAACTGTACGATCACCAGGATTTACACGACTGTATCATCGCTGAGCCAGCATCTCAGTTCTGGAAGCAGATGGTGATCCTGGATGACACCAGACAGAGACATCATCAAGGGGAGTACCGTGATCTCTACGAGAGGTAATAAATACCTGGAAGTGTTAGATTTACACGTTGCTCAGCATGCTGCACTTTGTAGAATGCCTAGAAGATGCAAATCTATACATCTGCATCCCACCTACAAGCACTTTTACTCCAATGATTGACTCAGAATCAATATTTGCTGTATTTGCTCCCCGCAATGCATTACAACTAAGAATGGGCTCAGGCATGTTCGGATGGAACCCGCCAGGAAGCCGGCACTGCACATCGCCAATCATAGGCAGCGTGTGTATGTGCAGCTGCCGGTCGGGAAATGCCTCACTGCCTATGATTGGTGGTGTGCCGTGCCCGTTTCCTGGTGGGTTCTATCCGAAACATGCCGGAGCCCATCACTAATTGTGACCGACAACAAATCGTAGATTTTTTTACTGTCAGTGCATAAAATACAGTGTGCATAGTACAATGGTGGGGATTCCATAGGGAATAGCTCTAGAAAAAAAAAATAACGCTTTTACATCGTGTTCCAAATTATTATGCCAATGATATTTCTCTCATTTACCTAAATAATTGATGTAAACAACAGTCAGCATAATTCTCATGTTATCAACTATTAAAGAGTACAACAAACAAACCTCCTAAAAACTTACAATGCACTGTTCCAAATTATTACGCACAGTAAGTTTCAAAACACTTTATAGGTTGTAAAGAACTGAAAATTGTCATTTGTCGTGTTTGCAGCATATTTACTGAAATCAAAAGCTATTTCAATCAAACTTTGAACAACATTTTAACTTTTTAAACATTTTAACAGGTCACATTACATTTTACCATAGGACCCCTTATTTGATAGCAGCTTCACAAGTCTTGCATCCATTGAACTTGTGAGTTTTTGGACAGTTTCTGCTTGAATTTGTTTGCAAGATGTCAGAATAGCCTCCCAGAGCTGCTGTTTGGATGTAAACTGCCTCCCACCCTCATAGATCTTTTTCTTGAGGATGCTCCAAAGGTTCTCAATAGGATTGAGGTCAGGGGAGGATGGAGGCCACACCATGACTTTCTCTCCTTTTATCCACATAGCAGCCATTGACGCAGAGGTATTCTTTGCAGCGTGAGATGGTGCATTGTCATGCATGAAGATGATTTTATTATGGAAAGCATAGTTCTTCCTTCTGTACCAGGGAAGGAAGTGGTCAGTCAGGAACTCCACATACTTTGCAGAGGTCATCTTTACACCTTCGAGGACCCTAAAAGGGCCGACCAGCTCTCTTCCCATGATTCCAGCCCAAAACATGACTCCACCACCGCCTTGCTGACATCGCAGCCTTGTTGGAACAGGGTGGCCGTCCACCAACCATCCACTACTCCATCCATCTGGACCATCCAGGGTTGCACGGCACTCATCAGTGAACAGGACTGTTTAAAAATTAGTCTTCATGTATTTTTCTGCCCAATGCAGCCGTTTCTGCTTGTGAGCATTGGTTAGTGGTGGCTGAATGGAAGGTTTATGCACAGTTGCAAGACTCTAGAGGACTCTACACCTTGATGTCCGTGGGACTCCAGAGGCACCAGCAGCTTCAAATATCTGTTTGCTGCTATGTAATGGTGTTTTAGGAGCTGCTCTCTTGATCCGATGCATGGATCTGGCAGAAATCTTCCTCAATGTGCCTTTATCTGCACGAAACCCGTCTGTGCTCTGAATCAGCCACAAATCTCTTAATAGTGCGATGATCACGCTTACGTTTTCCTGAAATATCTAATGTTTTCATACCTCATCCAAGGCAATGAACTATTTCACGCTTTTCGGCAGCAGAGAGATCCTTTTTCTTCCCCATATTGCTTGAAAATGGTGCTCTGCTTAATAATGTGGAACACCCTCCTTTAGTAGTTTTTCCTTTAATTGGGCTCACCTGGCAATCTAATTATCACGGGTGTCCGAGATTGTTTTCAGTGATCAAAAGAGCCCTGAGACACAATGCCATCCATGAGTTAAACTGAAAAACAAAATATTTAATCTTTGTGACACTGAAATAGAATTTGAATAATAATTTGGAACAGGGTGTAATTCCCCCCCCAGGACTTTCCCATCACCCACAGCGGCCTGGTGTCATGGCATAGAATGAGGCTTTGAACTTGAATGGGGGGCTCCACCCGGAGAAAAACAATCCAAGCTGCTCTGCTTTGATGTTTATATACACCTTGTTTTAGATCAGCATGGCTCAACCTATTTTTAGTGGAGGCAAACTTAAATGTAAAATCTTGAGACCCCCGCCAGTCTAAAAATGTAAAAAAATGTTAATGTTACTAATGGGAAACCTGAGCCTGAGACAATGCACACAGCAGCCTTGAGGAAATTAACTTTACGTCAGAGGTTCCCCCTTCATGTAAGAAACCCCTTATCACATCAGAGGTCCCCATCACAACGAAGATCACCGCATCACATCAGAGTCCTCTCTATACACCAGAGCCAGCCTGTCACATCAGAGTCCCCCCCCCCCAATCACATTAAAGGTCCTACCATCACATCAGGAGGTCCATCCATCACATCAAAGGTCCCACCCTGAATGTCAGAGGTTCCCCATCACATCAGAGGTCCTGCCCTAAATGTCAGAGGTTCCCCATCACGTCAGAGGTCCCGCCATCGCATCAAAGTCCCACCCTATATGTCAGAGGTCCCCCATCATATTAGAGGTCCTGCCAACACATCAGAGGTCCCCGCCATCACGACAGAGGTCCCACCATCACAGCAGAGGTCCCCGCCATCACGACAGAGGTCCCACCATCACGTCAGAGGTCCCCGCCATCACGTCAGAGCCCCCATTTATGTCCTCCTCATAACTGAGTCTAATCGTCAAATCACAGTACCGCCATTACAAAGCCCACTTCCCCCCTCCAACACAGAGTACCCCATCACAGTCCCTTAACCACACAGTCCCTTTTCCTTGTCAAAAGAAGTTTATTGAGTATACAATGTTATAAAGATACATAAAGTAAGTTTACAAGGATCTATAAAGTAAGCTCATAGTTTTACAGTAGGGTTTATATAGGTAAATATCATGAAATTTCAAATATTAAACCTTGGGTTCACGTAAACCTAAATTAAAGATATATATCATTTCCTTAGTTACTTTTGTAGGTATTTAAATGATTTATACCTACTATACATATTGTTTACAAGTAGAGTGTATATAGGTCAAATAAATTCTGATAATGAGCTTTAATCGTAAGGTGGAGAAAAGGAAAGAGAAAGAAGAAAAAGGGTTGAAAGGTAGAGGTATGGTCCACAAGGTTGTCCCGCTCGTCACACAGTCCCTTTTCACACCAGAGCCCTACCTTTTGGCTCCCACAGCACAGCAGATAGTGGAAGGTGAAGGAGATCTAGAGGACCTCCACAAACTCCTAAACTTCCATCCTCTCCTGAATGCGGAGGGTGGCCCTGCATGCTGCCTGTCCTGGATCAGCATTATGAGTTGCCACGGTGTGGGCAGGCTGGCCGTCCACGCTACAGCAACAAATGACGTCATGCCTGCTGCAGAGAGTGTCACTGGTTGTTATGGTGCTGGCGGCATGATGCCGATTTAAAACAAGCAGGGTCCTGTGATCGCAGCGTGTATGTATATTACAGGAAAAAAAAAAAACATTTCTTTTTGGGGGGTTTGTAAAATAAAAATAAATAAAAAAGAGCTCCTCTTAGTGGCTCATTCTCACCTATGCGCTTGCATTGTAATCTGCTTTAGCTCATGTAGGAGGCACATGTTGTCCATGGTTTTGGAGGTGCAATGATTCATTTTGAATAGGCCACCAATGAACACCAACAACAACGCATGGCAATGCATACACCAACAGACATATGCCCTGTGTTGCACTGTGATGGGGAAAAGGGTCTTGAGTATTACTGTTGCATAGATGTACCATAGGAAATGAACTGGCACAGGTACCATAACACGTGGTAATGGGTTTATTCGATAAAAATGTACAAAAGCATTGACTGAACATGCATGTTTCTGCATTAAGCTGCTCTTTTCTCAGCAAGGCGGTTGTTTTGGATCATTCATTTCTGTCTTGCAATTATTCCAGAGACGACTGCAGGAGAGTACGATCGTTCGGCGGTCATATGTCCATGGTTGGACACATTCTGTGCTGTATGTAATAAGTTGGGAAATGCTTTTTGGGTCATACATTACAAGGTGTCCTATGGACAGGACTTCAGATGTCTATGTATGGTTGGGCTTACATTTCCCATCGCACATAGCCGCCTTTGGGCCCCTGGGGTCTGATCTGTGAAACATGAGTAATGCAGCAGATGTTTCAGTGCTGGCTGGAAGTAAGAAAGCGGCTACGAGGTCAGCCAGCTGCTGAACGTCACTACCACACACGCTGGATTACTTAACCCCATCCCTGCCTGAGGATTGGCTGTCCGAAGGTCATGTGATAACTACCATGGAACAGCGAGGACAACCAATGGCTCGAGTGTCACCGCATGCTGTCACCGGATACCCAGGACTTACAACATAGGCTTAACTCTCAGAGCTTTAACACCAGCCTACTGGTGGGCCATATACGCGTCAAAAAATGATCGATTTACTTTACAGTTGATCTTTTCCGATAGGAGTAACTGATCTACAGCCCATTTGATCTAAACGACACACACGGGGAAGTCAAATTCAACTGATAGTTGGAAGACATGTTTTATCAATCACATCCCTGTTTCCACCATACAATCTCATATTCTGATTGATCAAAAAAAGAACAAAGTATCTTAGTGCTGCCAATTAATGCAACACGATCAATAATTTTCTGCCTCAGCCAAACCAACTCAGTTTGATCGAGTGCACTCTAAATCAATCACAAGGGAAGTTATCTCTATGCAATGGTTCGCCAATTCAATCACTTTGATTGAAATCACACATCGGTTGGATAATAACATTGAAGTGTGTATGACTCTGGTGTCCAACCTGCGGCCTTTGGGTATATGATGTGTGGCCCTTGGACCTCAGCAGTCTGTAGTGGGAATATTGATTAGAGTAATAGCATTGATCTCTACTAGGTTCATGTATTATCTTCCCAGTTTCCTATTGTCTTCTTCAGCATATCCCCATCCAAAAATATATCATGTCCTCACTCTCTGACCTTCAATTCTTCTATTAGGTCTGCAGTCTCTGACAGTCCTCTCAAGCATTACATATATTGAACATCATGTGCGGCCCTTTGGTGATGTCAGGGGCCACATTTGAGGCCCCACTTTAGCTGATGAGTTGACAACTTCTGGTGTATGACCACCATAAGGCACTCAATGTTCAGCCATGTGACCATATTTTCAAATTTCTTTGGTCTCAACTGAAAAATATTAAAAATTTTCTTTTTTTTTTTAAAATAAGGGACTGTGATACCCTCGTTTGTAAAACTTAACACAATCCTATTGTACAAATTTTAGCCAGTTCCTGATGAACCGGACAAATTTTTTCCTCTCAGTGGGTGGCCATGTCTGCATCCTTCTGCTCAACATCCTTTGATTGAAAATTTGAAAGAACCAGGTGGACATTTATTTATTTATTTATTTTATTTATTTCAGGTACTTATATAGCGCCGTCAATTTACGCAGCGCTTTACATATATATATATATTATACATTCACATCAGTCCCTATACCCTCAAGGAGCTTACAATCTAAGGTCCCTAACTCACATTCATACCTATACTAGGGCCAATTTAGACAGGATCCAATTAACCTACCAGCATGTCTTTGGAGTGTGGGAGGAAACCGGAGGACCCGGAGGAAACCCACGCAGACACAGGGAGAACATGTAAACTCCAGGCAGGTAGTGTCGTGGTCGGGATTCGAACCAGCGACCCTTCTTACTGCTAGGCGAGAGTGCTACCCACTGCACCACTGTGCCGACATTGTCAGCTGAACAGTGGCTACATCCAATCAGATGCAGATGCTGTTTGGGTATTCTGACAGCTGTGGGTGCTGCCCGTCAAAATACAAGTGACCAGTCACTGCAGTTCTATCTCCCTGTGCAAGGTGACTGGTCTTGTCTACGCCCCCTCCTGTCGTTTTTTTTTTTTTAGAGGCAACCTGTAGTGGATGGAGCATGCTGGGCCCCTCCCACAGCTCTGCTCTCTGCACAGGTTATATACAGTACAGTGGTGATGTCACTGCTACTTTTATATGCTAATATATCGGTTTGCAAAGGGATTTGGTGCCCACAAAGTGGATTTATATCCTTTCTGGCTAATGAGGAAAATATTTAAATGAATATTTTTGTGCCCAGAGTTCAGTTTTAGGAGTAACATCAATAAGGTACCATTGATGGATGCATCGATGATATGAAAAAAATTATTTCAGTGCTGCCAATAAATGCAACGCGGTCAATAATTTTACCTTTCTGCAATCAAGTGACGACACTGCTCAGTCAGAGAAATATCCCTGATGTTACTCTTGTATTGCCTATGTTAAAGCGGAGTTCCACCCAATTTTGAGAGGTGGTCTTAAACAAAAGACCACCTCTCCACCCCTTGATTTTGGATATTTAAAAAATGTTTTTACTTTCTAACTTACCTTTTTTGGAAGTACTAAGAGTAGTAGTAGATATCGCGGGCTCCCTGGACAGCCAAGTGTCCTTATTAAAAAAAGTCAGCAGCTACAGTCTATGCAGCTGCTGACTTTAAAAAAAAAAAAAAGCGGAACACTGCTTTAAGGCCTGGTTCATACTAGTGCGACCGGAGTTGCACAGAATCACAGAACAAGGGAAATTTCACTGTTTTCAATGGTGCTTGTTCTAATCAATGAGACCCAGAATGGTGCAATTTTGGAAAAGGTTCCTACACTACTCTGGTGCAATTTACAGCGCGATTTGGCCCTATAGAATATGCAAAATTGGACCACATATTCGCATTGTAAATCACAACCAAGTTGCATCGCAGTAGTGTGAACCAAGCCTTGTTGGAATTACAGCACATCACAGTGATGTCACCTGGGGCCCGGCTTTTGCTGCAATGAACGTTGTGCTATGCTTTTAAATCAAAACTATCAATCACACCTAATAATGCCCAGTCCCAGCCACCGGACTACGTCTAGTCATACATATCACCACGATACCGGCTTGTTTCCAATGCTTTCCTACACATCGTCCACACTTCCACCTTCTCCCTGACCTCACAGATTGCTAGGTGTCATGAGGTGAACAAGAGAGTAGCCATCTTCTGAGGATAGACAGTCATGTTCTCTATGCTCAGAACAGACCCCGGTGTCCATATCGAACGCTTCCAAGCACAGATGTTGAGCGTCATTTTAATTTGAACAAACTGACCTAAATATTCTGTGTATTCTGTACAAGCACAAGCCATTTTGGAAGATGAATGGTCCTAGTTCCAGTCAGAGCCTTCCTTCCTGCCAAAGTGTTTTCTCGTTGGGCAGATCAGACTTCCACGCACCGAGTATAAATCACAAAGGAAAGAAAGTAGGTCATATCTAGGCCCCATCTTCATTTATAGCTGGTGAGCTACCCTGCCAAAAGTGTCTTGGCCGGAGATCAGGATCTGCAAGATTAATTGTACGCAGATTCGCTACTGGAAAACGATCAGTATAGGTCTGTATCCTGGTTATGGGATGTAACTCTTTATACAGTTCTGTCCCAGATCAAGGCAAATACAGTCACTAGGCCTCATTCAGAAGGACGGTGGAGGGAAGATTAGCCGCTGAACTATGATTGTATACAATCTGGACCATCAACTACAGCCAGTTTGTAGGTGGCCAGAAACTCCAACCCTGGATGCAAACTGTCTGTGTATAGGGCCAGAGTGCTTAAAGTAGAACTATAGGCAAAACTTTTTTTTTTTTCATCTTGGATAGAGTAAGAGATGGTTATACCTGTCAGATTAATTTTTTTTGACATCTGTGTCCTATTGCGAAGATTTCCCTTCACTTCCTGTCCCATAGCCAAACAGGAAGTGAGAGGAAATCCCTGCAAATGAAGGGAATTCATTGGGGACCCCCAGGTCACCAGAACTGTCCCCATTGGAAGATTTCCCCTGTATTATTTTTCTGGGAACAACCCAAAATGTATTATTATCTTTTGCTTTAACTATGATAACTGTAAACAGTATGAATAGAGAGAGTGAATCTCCCTAACAGGGGCACAGACAGCAATAACAACAGACAGGTGTTCTAATCCCTCTCCACGCTATCCAAAAAAAAACACAACAAAAAAAGGGGTTTTGCCTTTGCACACTGTCGCGACTTAAAAGTCGCACGATTTTGACATTGTTTCAGGGAATGCCTGTGTAAACTTGAGGTCTATGGACCTCAACTCGCATCAAAGTCAGACCAAAGTTGTACAGGGACTACTTTGAAGTCACACAGATATGAATGGTACTCATTGGAAATCAAGGGGTACAACTTGTCGTGCGACTTTGCAGTCCCAAGTCGCATAAGTGTAAAAAGTACCTTAGTTATACTTAAAGAAAAAAAAGAGCAGCTTAGTGTAAAATTCCAACAATGTTGAGCTGACTGAACTCCCATGCATGTGCAGGAGTGACATCACCTTGGGCCGGCCAATTAAAATGGCAGGAGATTGATAACCTGGAAGCTACCAGGCTGAAGATGTCGACAGGGAGCTCTGGAGGATCACAGCCCTACGGTGCAGGTGAGTGTAGTTCTGCTTTAAAGGGTTAGTTCATCTTCACAAAAAACTGCCTATACAGGTAATTGTAGACAAAAACAAACTCTGCAGCTCTGACTAAAGTTTAATTATGTCCTTGCTATAGGTGTAGGCCATTTACATACCTCATGAAGCCTGACTGTATGACTCTCAGGACGTTGTTAAGTGAGGCCTAGTCATTACTGCTCACCTCCACCATCACTGGAGTGAAATTGTTCTCTGATTCAAACCTCCTCACATGCTCTCTCTTTCACCTGATGCAGTAGCTCAGGGTTTTAGAGCTCACTCTCGACTAGGCCTCACTTAGCAACATCATAGCAGCATATCATTGCACTCCCTGGCCCTTTGAATGGCTGTGATGCGATAACATCACTCCAGCATATGCGCATGGAAGTCACAATTGCGACACAGTGCCTTCTACACTGATAGCACACACTGTGTGCCCTGAATGAAGAGCTACTGTGCATGCGCCGGTGACATCATCGGCTGAAGCCATTGTGAATATCTTCTAAAATGCCACAGTGCCTGCAGTTAAGACTTACTATAAAGCTTACTTTTAGGTACAAGTTAATAACATAACTGTACTACCATTTTTACCTGATCCTATTAAAAAACTCAGGCTCACCTATTTCGGGCATGTCAACCTCACTGGAGAAGGCAATTATGGTTGGACTGGTTAGCAGAAAAAAGAAGACAGGCTACCAAAGCCGAGAGCAGCCAGAACATGAAACTACTAAGATTAGCCATACTAAATGGGAAAAATCGACAAGACTGATTAAGAAAACACACAAATTCCAAATGTTGAAAGGAAATATGGCAAAAGACATATGACTGGTATTAGTCAGCCAGTCAACATATCACAGGCTTTGAACCAGAAAGCAGCCATTTTGTCAGGATAACTAGTTATGCGGAAAACAGGCCTTGGCGTCAATATTTTGTTTTTCTTTCAGATGAAAATGATGGAAATATTGGTTGCTGCAACAATGCTCTCGGAGATGTTCAGTCTTTTACCATACATTCCCAGTTCCTTCTATGGGTTTAGCACAGCTGAGTTCTATGCGTGGGTCCGATGAATTAGGTTATTGAGCAATGTGATGATTATGTAGAAGCTGCGAGACGCCCCTAAAATACAGTTCACAAGAGGCTCTGACAACTTGTCTCTTGAGCAAGACCGCATGCCATACATCACTGGCTGCCTCTCACATCGAGGTCTCATTTCACCTACACAGTTATAGGTGAACCCAGGAGCTTCTGCTGAACCCACTGACACCTTTAAGTTGGCCATTCACAGCTTGAATTTTCCCCAATCTCCCATGAATCAGCTGAAATTTGAGCTTCGGGTGGCCCTGTCTGCACCACCTGGCTCAAAAACCTTTGTCTGAAAAATGGAAGGACTTGGGTGGAAAATTGTTAGCAGAACAATGTGGCCGATGTGGATGGAGGAATCTGCCCTGCTGGCTATTGCATTTAGACAGCTGGCACCGACCACTGTCTGCATGCAAAAGATTTTTGTTAGGTTAGCAAACACAAAGTCTGTAGGTTGGGTATCGGCCTTTCTTAAATTTTAACCCTAGAAGAACCCTTTAAAATACATTTTCAGGTTTAGAAGAACCCTTGCTATTTCCTATTTATTGGGAGGCAGAGGAAAGAATGCCACCCTCTTATATTGTAGTTGGAATGCCCCCCATTACAAACATCTAAAAACATCAATGATGCCTTGCCGCTGATGTTACAAAGTGAAGTTGGCCCTGGAACTATGTAGGCACCATTAAATAGAAGATCAAATAGCCACAGCTCAAGGAACGACTAGCAACCTCTGGAGGAATCCTAGGGATACACCTAACCCTGGCTGAGAATTACTGTTTTACATTATTATAATATTACAGGATTTATAGTGTCGACAGTTTGCACAGCGCATGAGGGCAGACAGTACAGTTACAATACAATACAATACAGGAAGAATAAGAGGGCCCTGCTCAATAGAGGTTGCAATCTAAAAGGCAGGGTCAGATGATACAAAAGGTAACAACTGTTGGGGATGAGCTAATGGAGATAGTGGAAATATAGGTGGAGGCAGGATAGGCTTCTCTAAAGAGAAGGATTTTCAGGGATCGCCTAAAAGTGGACAGAGTAGGAGATAGCTGAACAGATTGGGGTAAGGAGTTCCATAGAATGGGAGAGGCTCAGGAAAAGTCCTGGGGAGGAGGCGACAAGGAAGCTAGAGAGTAGTAGGTCTTGGAAGGACCAAAAGAGAATGATTTGGTTGGTATTTTGAGACAAGATTAGTGGTGTAGTTGGGGGGCTGAGTAAGTAATTGTTATTATTTGTAATTTAATATGTTGGGTGAGTGGCAGCCAATGAAGGGATTGACAGAGAGGAGTAGCAGACACTAAAAGTTTGGTAAGGTGGAGGAGTCTGGCAGTAGCATTTATAATGGACTGAAGGAGGGATAACCTATGTAAAGGTAAGGTAATGAGGAGTGAGTTGTGGTAGTAAAGGCAAGAGATGAACAGAGAGCGAATTAGAAGCTTTGTGGTGTCATTGGTAGTTTGGAGATGTTGTGGAGGTTAAGGCGGCCAGCTTTGGATAGTAATTGGATGTGGGACAAAAAGGAGAGTTCAGAATCCAGGATTACACCTAGCACCCTGACATGGGGGGACAGGTTGATGGCTGTGCCATTGATTTTGACGGAGAAGTCAGAGGAAGGGGCACGTGGGGGAGGAAATATTATAAGCTTGGTTTTGGATAGATTGAGTTTGAGAAAGCTAGGGATGTGTGAGGAGACATGTTGTGACCTGAGGGGTATGGAGATAGATTTGGGTGACATCTGTGTAAAAATTATATTGAAAGCTATGGGAGGTTAATCAGCTGACCCAGGGAGGAGGTGTAGATCAAGAATAGGAAATGTCCAAGAACAGAACATTGGGGGGACCCCGACTGAGAAAGAAAGAGGAGAGGAGGGGGTAGAATTGTAAGTGACACTGAAGGTGCGGCGGGATAGGTAGGATGAGAACCAACAAAGAGTACAGTCATGGAGACCAAAGGAGTTAAGGTTTTTTTTTTTTTTTTTTTTTTTTTAAGGAGGAGGGGGTGGTCAACCATATCAAAGTCAGCCAAAAGGTCCAGAAGTAGGAGTACAGAATAGTGTCCATTGGTTTTAGCTGTTAGTAAACAGTTTGTGAGTTTTAGGAGAGCAGTATCCATGGAGTGTTAAGGGCAAAACATAGACTGAAGGGGATCAAGAAGGTTATTCTTAATGAGGTGGTCACTTAGCTGGTTATAGACCAGGCGATCAAGAAGTTTAGAGGGAAAGGGGAGCAAGGAGATGGTGCATAGGTTGTCAAGATTGGAGGGGTCCAAGGAAGGCCTTTTAAGTATCGGGGTGAGTAATGCATATTTAGAGAGTTGGGGAAGATACCAGAAGAGAGAGAGAGATTGAAGATGTGAGTTAGAGAGCGAAGAATAGACAAAGAGGGTGACCGCAGTATTTAGAACAGGGTCCAGGGTACAGGTGGTTAGGTGGGCCTTGTCTATAGTAGCAGTGTTGAATGGGGGAAGTGTTGAGTGTACCGGTTGACATGGGGTGTTAAGTGTGGGGGGGGGGGGGGTATCTGTACAGTACAAATTGTATCAATCTTATTTTTTAAGTGATTGGCGATCTCCTGGGCAGTGAGTAAGATAGAGGGTGGAGGCAATGGAGCACCAAGTAGAGAGGTAAAGGTGGCGAAGAATTGACAGGAGCAGGATGAGAAGTTGTTAATAAGAGCGGTAAAATAGTTCTGCTTGGCAGTGTGGAGGCAGGAATTATATTCTCTGAGGTCAGATTTATATTGGTTGATGTCTTTCTGGGACTTTACGCCACACTCAAGAGCACGGCTACGCTTTTTGAGACTAGAGACTTTGAGACTACACTTTTTTGAAAATAGAGAAGAGAAGGGGTTAAAGTGGCGAAAGTTTATTTGGGTAATTGTTGCATAAACAAAGCCACGTGGGTCGCCACCCTGCTCAGCACACGCTAAGAAGCACCCTTCGTATACATTCGGGAGTACTACTTGTTGTTTTGGTTCTATCTTTGATGTGTTGGCCTTGGTACAAGTTAGAGGGGATGACCAAGTATGAGCAAATAGGTGTATGTGCCAAATATAGCCCATTGGCATCATGGCACCAGGCCGTTACTGGCAAAGTGGATCTCTATTAGGAGGGGCAGCTGTCATTTATCTGCTGTCTTCAAGCAATGAGAGCACACAATTCAACTCTCCAATGAAAACATTAATATCATTACCAATCTCTGTGTATATTTCACTATGCTCCAACAGATATATGGAAAAGACAAATCCGCACTCTGGTAACGAGAGCCTACTTCATATCCAGGTAGTAAGTCGATACCATAAATTGCATATCACTAGTTGCAACTAAACTTAGATTTGGAACATGTTCAGGTCCTACTTCATTTACGGTGATCATGTAACTCCTTGTGACCAGCGATAGTAACACGATGCTTGGGAAGCAGGTGAATTATTAACTCGTTTTAAGCAGGAAGCTTTTTGAGAATAGCACATGTTGGGGAAATAAGGTATAGAAGAAATGGTGTTAGAAAAGTGGGAGGGTAAGTAATGTTTTATAGTGACACTAAACCCCCCCTATCCTTTAAAGCCAAGGAAGCTGCCATCTTAGCCTCCTATTTGATCTGTAGCTGCCATGGTGCTGCACATGTGATCATTTATGACACCAGCCATTTGATGACTTGACAGGTTGGTTGAGAGTACAACTGTTATGCCCCGTACACACGGTCGGACTTTGTTCGGACATTCCGACAACAAAATCCTAGGATTTTTTCCGACGGATGTTGGCTCAAACTTGTCTTGCATACACACGGTCACACAAAGTTGTCGGAAAATCCGATCGTTCTGAACACGGTGACGTAAAACACGTACGTCGGGACTATAAACGGGGCAGTGGCCAATAGCTTTCATCTCTTTATTTATTCTGAGCATGCGTGGCACTTTGTCCGTCAGATTTGTGTACACACGATCGGAATTTCCGACAACGGATTTTGTTGTCGGAAAATTTTATCTCCTGCTCTCCAACTTTGTGTGTCGGAAAATCCGATGGAAAATGTCTGATGGAGCCCACACACGGTCGGAATTTCCGACAACACGCTCCGATCGGACATTTTCCATCGGAAAATCCGACCGTGTGTACGGGGCATAACAGTTAACATTCATGGCATGCCTTTAATGTAATTTTTTTGAAAAACTGTTAAATGAAAAGGTTTAGTTCCACATGAAATATATTGTACACATCTGCTCCTGGACATCCTATCGGCAGCACCATATTCTTTCGGTTTTCCATCCCACGCCCTGCTGACAGAACTTAAATCTTCCAACCACTAACATCTTTATAAAATCCCCTGTTTTTATAATACTTGCATCTCACATTGTGAGAAGCTCACAGTGTGCAGTGAAATCTGAAAGGTCAATGTCCGTGCAGAAGAGGAGCCTGTACAACCGTGGAGCTCATCTTCAATTAATAAATATATAGGAGACATCACAAAAACAAGAGCGTTTGTTGGACCATGCTGACTCTACATTGTACTTTTCTCTTTCCCAAGGCTGCAGTGCTGCACAAATACACGAGGTGGATCCAAGCTGTAATCGCAGCAGTCACTGTGAGGTTTTATTCCCCTCTATCACTGAAATGCTTGGCTTTCCGCTGCCTTGTATAAACAGAGGACTTGCCAGATCTATTCTAGGACTGTTTAAACATACACTAACAAAGTAAACTTTTTATTCCCTCTTCCATCCAGCCGCTCTTTGAGAGAAACTAAGGTTTCCTGCATGCCTTGTCCGTCCACTTGCAAAAAAAGTGTCCCCTTAAAGGAAAACCCCAACACAGGGAAATACTAACCTTGATTAGTTAATCCCTGCTATGCGTTTAAGTGGTTTTTCATCCTGGGGATGGCTAAACCAAAATGCCGGGTGAATGTGCTAATCTAGCCTCAAGGGGTAGAAAAAAAAAAAAAAATCCCTTCTGATGACAAGAAAGAAATTGGATGGATTCCCTGAAACAAACTTTCCCATGCCATGACAAATTTAGCTGTGAATAAAGCTAATTGTATGAAGAAAAAATCCTGCCTATTTTGTTTTTTGTTGAATACATTTCTATTATTTTCAAAATTTAGAGTATATCGTGCAATGGATTTGGACAGTGGTCTCAAAACGGTGACACCCCCCCCCCCTCCCCCCCGGGCCGAATGGGGCCCTTTACTAGCTTTTATACAGCCCTTGGGACACTGTTCCTCCCACTGATATGTTTCACTATTTCTCCCACTGACACAAGTGCTGAGGCACCATCCTTTCCATCGACATCAGCAGTGGGGACTACTCCTCCCAGTAACTCCAACAATGGGGCACTATTCCTTTTAATGACAAAGATGATAAGGCACTATCCTTCCCACTGATATAAATGATAGGGAACTATTCTTCCCATCAATACCAATGATGGGTCATTATTCCCCCCACTAATAAAAATGATGGGGCACTATTCCTCTCACTAATACCAATGATGTGGCACTATTTCTTCCATTAATACCAATGATGGAACACTTTTCATCCTATTGGTTACAGGTGCTACGTACATTTTTTACTTCCACTGACTACCAAGCCTGAGACATTGTCTACTCCCACTGGCCACAGTCTGGCACCCCAAAAGTCTGAAGGACAGTAAACTAGCCCTTTGTTTAGAAAGTTTGGAGACCCTGGATCTCGACATTGGTTGAATATGGCATACCCAAAGCAAGTAGGTTATAAGGGGCGAGGATCAGTACACAAAAAGGTTTTGACATGGTTTGTAAAGTGACATATCTTCCCACAGCCTATGGTAGATCAAATCATTACAGGGCTCATACAAAGATATGAGAATGACAAAAACCTTGGTACTCAACCACATGAGCTAAGTAAATATTGAGGAAACCAATGTCCAATGTACTACAAAAGAAAAAACAGGAGAGAGAGAGAGAAGCGAGAGAAGAGAAACGTAGGGACGGAAGGGTGGACAAAAATGGGCAGTGGGTAAAGTGGGAGCAAGGGAATAAGTCACTTTGGGGACCAGTGAATATCAAAAATTGCTGTCTCAAAGGACGAGGTCCAGATTTCAGACCTTCAATTGGGAGACAGGAAAGGCACCTAGTCCAGTAAAGGTCAGGAAGTCCCCATGAAATGTAGAAGGAAGGACTTGACCCACAGTTCCAAAATTTTTTGAAACATCGTCAGTGTCAGTTTGTATGTTCTCAAAGAACCTGAGAAATCCGGTGCTTGAACTTCTACAAATGGCGCTGAGACTTCCATGCTATGGCTATCACTCTTTTGGTTTCTGTGAGGATATGGGTAGCCAGCTTAATGGGAAGTCCTACAGGCCTCAGGCTTTTTGTTTAAGGGGGCTTCATAGAGATCCTTGCAGAAGCATGCTCTGGTAACCATGTATAACAGTTGGCACTCTGGTCAAAAAACCTTTGCCTGATTTTAAGGTACTGGAAAACATTTATCGGTCTGAGTTTATAAGTACAGTATACTGGAAGGGTTTCATACCCAAATCCATGAGAGGATGCATTGTTAAATATAGACTTAGGCTTGATTCACAACTATGCATTTTTTAGTGCTTTTTCCGTTTTGCAGAAACACACTACACTCCATTTAACATGTTTTCCTATGGAGGTAGTTCACATCTGTGCATTTTATGGAAACTTTTTCTGGTTTTTGGTTCCATAGACTTCAATGGATCAAAAGAGTGTATTGAAAAATGCAAAATGCACCTGCAATATGCAAACTGCAACCTGCATAGGTGTGAATCAGGCCTAAAACCAGGTTTTATGAGCTGATTGAGTAGTGTATTCTGGACATATTACCTAGAATGCACATCAAGGGAAGGTGTGGTGAGATCAACTTGTGAGTCAGAATCCTGTCCATTTTTAAAGTGACCCCATCACCATAGGGTCCCTTTTACTTAATAGCCTACCTGTAAAAAAAGAGGACATATACTTCCCTTTCTGGTGGCCCGTGTATTGAAAAGTAACAACTTCTCCGCAAGTCGTCAACTGACCAAGATGGGTTGAATACTTGTCCCTCTCACCATACGCTGTGGTTCATCTCCATTGACTGCCCTGTAATGACGTATGAGCCACAGCAGCCGGCAGTGGAGCAAGTAATCTACACACTCGAAAGTGAGAAGGGTTAGGGAGGTGCGGTGACTTTTTTAACACACAGGCCACCAGAAAGGTAGTATATCTACTCTTTTTTGTGAAGTATTGAGTAAGTGACCCTGTGGCAACAGGGTCACTTTTAAATGCAAATTCAGCTTTGAGTTTCTGACCAAGGATCCAGCACGCATTTTCAGAGGGACATCAGCAGCCTCTGTATTTGTCTCGGTACAGGTTTCTGTTAAAGCAAGCCTGTGTTTATGTCCATGTGGAGCAACTTAGAAGCAAAAGAGAGGCGAATATGTGCAGCCAGAGCGGGGGCATCAAAGAGTACCTGTCGCTTGCCCTGCATGGACAAAGCACATACCTTCCTAGTTGAAAGTCTTATGTCAACCTTTCAGGGACCACTGCACGAGGCTCCACATTTTAGACCCAGGTGGAAAAGACAGAGCACACATGGAGATAAAGTGGGAGCGTTAAAAAGGTACAAATCACAGAAATGACTGTCATGGCGTGGACAGGCAATACATATTAGACTCCGCTCTGAGTTAAACTTGGGGCATCCTTAGCAAACCACGTGTCGAGGACACACAGCTGGCTGAAGTTTAGAAAACAATGACACTCAGTGTGGGAGAACAGGACACAAATGTGTTTAGAGCAACCCTGACCATTTCAACCAATGTGGACAGCCAAGCAGCATTAGAGGTCAGCGCATCAGAGAACAATGAAAGAATTGTATTCTCTTGGCTCGTCTGCCCAGCGTTCGGGCTATCTGCGGCTCGGTCAGGTGATCCGTTAGTGAAAGTCTACCAATCCAAGTTCACCCGGTGCTTGGCCGCAGCATGCGTGCCCTCCGCCACATCCTGCAGTGACATAATCGCCTGTGTCCTCCTAACAAGGGCTCCTTGTGGTCAGATGTCATCTTCGATCACTCATACCACCCGGAAGAAGCAGCAGTTAACCTATTTCATTCCATATACTTGGCTTTGTTAAAGAGGCCCTGTCACCAACTTATAAAATTGCAGGTAAAAGCACAGAAAAATCTAATATTTTAAATGATTACTTGCTGGGGTATTCCTTTCCATAAATGTTTTTTATTCACTTGCAATGTCCAGTAGAACTTGCTAGGAAATTTTCCTTCTTTTACCCCTCTCTCCTTGAACGTCATAGCCCTTTCCTCTCCTGGGAGCGTCTAATTACTCTCTGTGCTGGCCCAGCTCCACCGATCCTCCCCTAATCTCCCTACATAACCGTTTATGTAGCTGCTGGAGGTGGAGCAATGCAGAATACTATCGAATAATGGTGGTCAAACGATTTGATATTGATGACCTCAAGTGCAACCCTTAATAACACTATAACTATAGGGCCACACATAATATTTAGGGAATATAATTCTATGGAAATCTGTCAAAGACTGCAGACATGCTACAGGCATCGTTGGCGACCAAGAACATGCTTCTGGAGATATGCTTCTGGATATAGGTTTCATGAGACTGCTGGAGAACAACTTGTGTTCCACACAGACTTCCGTCTGCAGAGCCCCCCCGAGGGCGGCACGGTATGTGTCAAAGGGCTGCAGGCTGGGCACCAGGGCTATAATATGTTGCTTGCGTGACAACTCTGGGGTTGCTGATATCACATTCAAGATGGCGGCACCCAGCAGCACTCTCAGGACTTTCAGATGTCTACACAAGGGAGGCTTTTACAGGAAAATAACATGAATAAAATATATAACATGCATATATAATCTTAGGGAAAATTCTTGTTGAAATGAATGGTCTGGTGACAGGGTCTCTTTAAAGGTCTGTTAAAAAGGCCCTGTGGGGGCATAAAAGTAAGAACTCATATAGAGATAAAATCATGGGCATCCAGGTAAAAGAAACACTAACTACTGTCTGCAGAGGCCCTAATGGCAGCGCGATAAGTGCCAAAGGACCGCATGCGACCCCTGGGCCACAAGTTGGGCACCAGGGTTATAACCTGTCCCTTGAGGGACAGCTCTGGGGTTGCTGATATCTCATCCAAGATGGCGGCACCCAGCAGAATTCTCAGGACTTTTAGATTTCTCAGGACTTTTAGATTTCTACACAAGGGAGGCTTTACATTAATCACTTGACCTCCGGAAGATTTACCCCCCTTCATTACCAGGCCTTTTTCTGCGATACGGCACTGCGTTACTGACAACTGTGCAGTTGTGAGACGCTGTACCCGAATAAGAAACTTTGTACCCCCCTCACCCACAAATAGAGCTTTCTTTTGGTGGTATTTGATTACATATTTTTGGTAAAAACAAAATCCCAATAAGCGTATATTGGTTTGCAGAAAAGTTATAGCGTCTACAAACTATGAGATATTTTTTTTTATTTATTTTTTTTACTATCGAGTCCGCGGTACCCAGGTGCTGGGGGTTTCTGCAGTGGTCACACACAGCGGGAGCACAACGCCGAATACCACGGACTCGAGTGCGCCCCAGACCCGCAAGTGTCAGATCACTTACTAGGTACATGATCTGGCACAGAGTGGCCTCCCTGCCGCAGTAAATGTATGGTGGGTGGTCCGCAATTGGTTAAATGCACTTATAATCTTAGAGAAGATTCTTGTTGAATGAACAGTCTGGTGACACGGTCCCTTTAAAGGTCTGTTAAAGGGAACCCATTGAGGCAAAAAAGTAAGAAACTCATACTAAGAAAAAAAAAAATCAGACTGCACAACACAGTTGCTGACTTCCTTTTACAAATACCATTTTCCTGGCTGCCTCAAGTCATAACCCCAGCCTTACATATTCCTTTATGTAATGTGCCTCAAAGTACTGAATCAGTATGACAGTCAGGCAACAAGCATTTTAAAGGGAGAGGTCTTTATGGAGTTGGCCTCCATATTCTTTAGGCCAGTGGTTGTCAACTTAAGAGCTAAATGGGCCTCAAATACAGCCCCTGACATCACCAAAAGGACCGCACTTAAAAAGGAGAAGTCCAGCCTGAGCTTTTTAGGCTGGGCTTCTCCTATGGGTCACAGGAGTGCAATTCGTTTTGCACTCCTGTGAACCGTTTTCAGCAGAGAGCGGTCTGAAGTCCGCTCTCTGCTGACGTCACCAGGATCAGTCCAGGCACCGCGTCATCCCGACTCTGGAAGTCTGGGTCCTGCAGGTGCCTGGACTGATGGCTGTCTCAGCTTCTCAGTGAGCCGCCCCCTCCCCGCCCCTCCACAGCTCCCATACTTCTCTATTAATGTTCAATATACTGTACTGTATGTAATAATTAAGAGGACTGTCAGAGACTGCAGACCTAACAGAGGAAATGAGGGTCAGAGAGTGAGGACATGATACATTGTTGGATGGGGATATGCTGCAGAAGACTGTATGAAACTGGGAAGATGTTACATGAGACTAGTAGAGATCAGTACCATTACCCTAATCAATGTACCCACTACAAACTGCTGAGATCCGAGGGTGGCACTTCACATAGCAAATGGCCGCAGGTTGGGCACAAGGGCTCTAGGATTCCTTTTCCTCCTCCCCCTCCCCGGATCTCAATCTCGGCCTCTCTTGAAAACTCAGGTGGGCGTGTGATGTGTACGAGGCTGGAAAGCTCCTAATAGGTTTACACATCTCATCTGCACGAGCAATAAATCACCATCCACACTCAGCGCCCGCACACAGCAGCTTGCAGGAAATAAATAAATGTTGCAGAAAAATTGCAAAATTTCCATTAAAGTGGAGTTCCGCTGGAAAAAATAAGATGAATAAAAGACAGCAGCTACAAATACTGCAGCTGCTGACTTTTAAAATAAGGATACTTACCTGTCCAGGGCGCCCACAATGTCCTCACACAAAGCCGACCCGTCCCTCGGCTCCGGGTGCAGGCGCAGGCATCTTTAGTAAGGGAATCAGGAAGTGAAGCCTTGCGGCTTCACAGCCTGGTTCCCTACTGCGCATGCGCAAGTCACGCTGCGCGATCCCACTGGTCCCTGCTGTTTTCTGGGGCCTGTGTGTCTCCCAGAAGACAGCGGGGGGGGGGGGCGTAAGAGGGGCCGGACATGGCGTTGTTCGCCGCGGATGCTTTCGCCGGAAGTGGGAGCAAATACCTGCATTGGACAGGTATCTGCTCCCCCCTGAAAGGTGCCACCAGAGGAGGGGACAAACCGGATCAGCGGAAGTTCCATTTCTGGGTGGAACCCTGCTTTAAATATCCTATTTAATGAACAAAGAAAAATAAATAAATAAATCAACTGATCAGCAACCACATAAAATGTTTGCTTTGGGTGAAGCTGAGCTTTACCACATACTGACCCGCCACGGTACATATACTGCATCACGGCTTACTTCTGGGTTGTGGGCACACGCCCCCACCAGCCAGTTCCCATGTGATTGAACAAAGCTTGGACTTGGTCAGCAAGTCCTGGCCAATTATTCAATTCAGGACCTGTTGATCGGCTGTGTCCAATCACAGCCCAGAGCCCTTTGTTGACGCTTAACACAGGGCTCTGTACAGAGGGAACGATCTCTCCGTTTCTCATCCCTGCAAAGCAGAGATAACAAAGACAAGTAAATAAGAAACAAGTAAAAAAAGCAGCACACATTACACATTTAACCCCTTGATCACCCTAGATATTAACCCCTTCCCAGCCAGTGTCATTAGCACAGTGACCGTGTATATGATTAGCACAGATCACTGTATTAGAGTCATTGGTGATGTCAGTGGCAGTTAGTCAGTTCCCATTCAATGTCAGATTGTCCGCCACACTATCGCAGTCCCATTATAAGTCACTGAACACCCTCTTTACTAGTATAAAAAAAAAAAAGATAAGACTTTCGCACAAAACCAATTAAAGAGGAAGTAGCCTCTGCTGTCATTTACCTATAGGTAAGCCTATAATAAGGCATACGTATAGGTAGTGTAAATATCTAGGAGATATTTACATTACATGCAGCCAGTGATATCACTGGCACATGCGCTCTGAAGGAACGGCCACGGGAGCCCTTCCTTCTGAGCCGTGTGGCGTGAACGGCGGCTCCCGCACGCAACTCGGAAGCAAGACGGGTGAAATTGGAAGCGGCTGCGGCGCAGGAACAGCTTTGTTTCACATAATGTGGTAGTATGCGATGTATACTAGCGCAATATGCCTTTGCCTTGCAGGAAGAAGAAAAAACAATTTTCCAGCAGTATACGACCGCTTTAATATACACTAATTGGGATTTCTTTTTTTTTTTTTACTAAGAGCCCTTGCACACTGGGGCGGGGGGGCGGCGTCGGCGGTAAAACGCCGCTATTATTAGCGGCGTTTTACCGTCGGTATGCGGCCGCTAGCGGGGCGGTTTTACCCCCCGCTAGCGGCCAAGAAAGGGTTAAATACCACCGCAAAGCGCCTCTGCAGAGGCGCTTTGCCGGCGGTGTAGCCGCGCCGTCCCATTGATTTCAATGGGCAGAAGCGGTAAAGGAGCGGTATACACACCGCTATGAAGATGCTGCTGGCAGGACTTTTTTTACCGTCCTGCCAGCGCATCGCTCCAGTGTGCAAGCCCTCGGGGCTTACACACTGGAATGAAAGCAGCGGCACTTTCGGGGCGGTTTGCAGGCGCTATTATTAGCGCAATAGCGCCTGCAAACCGCCCCAGTGTGCAAGGGCTCTAAAGACATGTAGCAGAATATATTTTGGCCTAAATTTATAAAGAAATTAGATTTTTTTTTTTTTTTTATCCGATATGTTGTATAAAAAGATAATGGAAAATATCAGGTTCGGTTTCAAAATTTCCATTTTTTTCATTTATATAAATTAAAATAATATTATTTTCATACAGGTACGGTGTTGCATGACTGAGCAATTGCCAGTAAAAGTAGTTAAAAACTTAAAAAAAAAAGTTAAAAAATAACTGAAAACTATATGAACCGTTTCAGTATTTTAATGTTATAAAAAATGACTGTAGTCAGATCTAGTTTTTTTTTAGAAAATGTTCATATTTTTCTTCCCTAAATCCATGGTAACTGATGGTGTCTTGGTCAGCATGTCCATTTTGGGTTGTCCCCCAGAAAAGTAATACAGGGGAAGTCTTCCAATGGGGACACTAGCTCTGGGAACCTAGAGGTCCCCAAGAGATTCCCTTAATTTGCAGGGATTTCCTCTCACTTCCTGTTTGGCTATGGGACAGGAAGTGAAGGTAAATCTCCCCAATGGGACAAAGACGGTAAAAAAAAAACCTTAGATGGATAATAACCCTCCCTTACTCTATCCAAAATGAAAAAAAAAAAAAGTTTTGCCTATAGTTCTACTTTAATATATTTGCTACTCAGATCACAATACCCCACAATTCTCAGAGACGACTACGAAAAAACATCTTTTTGTTAGCATTGGCGGTTCTCAAATGCAGCCCAAAGATTTCCAGCGTATAAGAACACTATAAAAACAACCAATATCTGGTTGCTTAGAAAAACAGGAACAAGGACCATTCAAAGTAATTGCCACGGCATCAATGAAAAGCTCCCTTACCTTAAGAGAACCCGAGAACATTGACACTGTATTTAAAGTTGCTGCAATACTAGATACAAGCTATTGATCTTCGCTGTCAGCTATTTTCAGCGCGGTTAGCAGAAACGTAAGAGGGACTCCTTCGAGAGGACAGGAAGCCTGCAGCCCACGGGAACAAATTCCCCATAGATCAAAGCAAGTCATTAATACCTGCTGAGCTGCTGAACCTTTCCAAGCCCAACCACTAGGTGTTTGGGGTCTGGACTAGTATAGTAATTATCCTCTCATGGAAACAATTCAAACTTTACCTGTGTGTTCCGCAGCTTATCCTCCGCTTATAAAATGCCGAGGATGGAATTTAGCTTCCCATACCTACCTGTTGTGTGATGTGGATCACAATCTCAGCAAGAGTTTGCTTCTAACCACAGTTCTAATCTGGAGTTCCACTTAAAAGAAAGAATCAGCGTTATATACACTATAAAAGTAGTGCATGATAGCTATGAGAAGAAACTGAACACTCAAATACAATGAAGTCAGTAAAGTCTGCTACAGAGATCTGTCAGCACACGCTGGGCAATATGACGTTCCCTTTTTTAAAAATAAAAGGAAGACTAATTTTACCGCAATAATTGGTTGGAGAATTACACAGACAGACTTCTGATCAGACTGGTGAAAGGTTGGAAGCCAATGTACTGGCGAGAGTGGCACTGTGCATAAAGTACATCTGAATGATGTGTTCAGTCTGTTCTCTGCGCACACAATACCCTTTACTGACTCTCATCAGTCTCGGCGGCTTTTCATGTGATTCTACTGAAGTGACCTCCACATATGACGGCGATACCAGCCAGACCTCAGGAATAAACATGCAGTCCATGTATGTAATACACCCCATGACCCATACAGCACAAACAAGCCAGTCTGGAAGAAGATTTCCATGCTCATCAATCGCATTGTTCCTTTTTGTTGGAAGAAAATGAATAATAAATTTAATTCTGTAAAAAGAGTCTTATTTCTATTTATTTATGGGCGTGAAGGATGCTATTTGCTACTTTTGCATTTTAAAACTTAAAGTGGTTGTAATACTCAGACTTGAAATATAAACAAAGCATATCCCTCTATACAGGCAGTCCCTGAGTTACGAACAAGCTAGGGACTATAGGTTTGTTCTTAGGTCGAATTTGTTCGTAAGTCGGAACAGTACCCTTTTTAAGTGCAACTCCAGCCAGGCGCTTCTGGCTGTGCAATGTGGGGTGTTCCGGGCCCTTCTGGGCACGCAGTTCTGTATGTGGGGTGTGCAGTACATGTAGTACTGCAGCGTGGGATGTGTCCCATTCTGCAAGATGGCTACTCGGCGATTTCCGGGACCAGCGTGGAGCGCAAGCTGCTGGCAGTGACGTCACCCCGCCTCCATTCGTAAGTAGGAGTCGTTTGCAACTCGGATGTCTGTAATTCAGGGACTGCCTGTAGTGTTTACTTGTCTCAGTCCAGAGCCATAAGTGTCATTTCTGTCCACTGCCTCATTCCATTGCTCTTGCCTCCTCTCTGTTCCTCGCCTCTTGCCTCCTCTCTGTTCCTCGCCTCCTCTCCGTTCCTCGCCTCCTGCCTCCTCTCCGTTCCTCGCCTCCTGCCTCCTCTCCGTTCCTCGCCTCCTACCTCCTCTCCCTTTCACGTATACTACCTTCTCTCCGTTCCATCTCTCCTGCCTTCTCTATGTTCCATGTCTCCTACCTTCTCTGTTTCATGTCTCCTACCTTCCCCCTCTCCATGTCATGTCTCCTACTCTCTTTCTCCATACCATGTCTCCTACCTCCTTTTTGTTCCATTTTTCATACCTCCTCTGCATTTCATGTCATCTCCTACCTATTGTCACTGTTCCATGTCTCTTACCTTCTTACCATTCCATCTCTCCTACCTTCAATCTCTTCCATTTCTCCTACCTTCTCTCCGTTCCATCTCTCCATTTCATGTCTCCTACCTCCTTTTTGTTCAATTTTTCCTACCTCCTCTGCATTTCATGTTGTCTCCTACCCATTCTCACTGTTCCATGTCTCTCATCTTATCAACCATTCTATGTCTCCTACCTTCTCTTTACTCCAGGTCACCTACCTCCTCCCCATTTTATGTCTTCAATCTGCCCACCATTCTGTGTCTCCTACCTCCTATTCGCTCCATGTCTGCTTCCTCCTCTCCATTCCATATCTCCTACAGTCTTACCTTTCCATGTTTCCTACCTCCTCACCGATACATGTGTCCTACCACCTTTCAGTTTCATGTCTACTATCATCCCACCATTCCATGTCTCCTACTTCTCAAAGTCCCATCTTTCCTACCTTCTCCCTGTTCCATGCCTCCTATCTCCTCTTCTTTTTGTGTTTCCTACCTGCTCTCCATTTATGGTGTCCAACCTCCTCTCCATTCTGTTGCAACAGCCTCCCAACAGTACTTTCACCATTCAACACTGGGGGTATTGCACGCCTCTTATATCACTGCTGTGTCCTGTTCTGTATTGCCTTGTGGTATGCGGAAGGAACCACAGCATGCAGCGAGGGACATCGAACACTCCTAGAGGCTGAAACCCTGGAATTACAAACTAGGGATCCAGTTGGTATATACACGATAAAGTCCTATTTTGGAATTAATGTGGTACTGTGTTTAATGACGTAAACCGGTAATCCCCTGGGAATCCCCTTTCCACAGCTCCCTCTGCAGCCATAAAAACATTGATACTCCTGAGACTTTTTTCTCTTTAAAAGGTGCAATGGCAAGCTCAAGGAATCAGATCCTATCTGTATTTCATTATAATTGCTTATGCTACACACATATACACACACACAAAACAGTGTTCTTACAAAATGTGGAATTTTGCCAGAAAAATTGTTCTGTAGATCTGGGATTTTGTGGTTTCTCAACAGAGAAATTACCTTTTTGAAAGTTTACTTCTCCAACTAATAGCTGGCCTAACATAAGATATATTTTTCATATTAAAAGAAAAAGCATCATCACAAATTAAAAAAAAAAAAAAAAAAACACTTCCAGGTATTTATAAGACTTTCAAAGAGATTACAGTGCTCCCCCTGACAATGACTTCATAAGCTTTTCTCTCCAAAAGGACGAGGACATCTCTGTTTAGACCTAGGTCAGCACCTAGATCAGTACCTAGATCAGTGATCTGGTGTAACATCTGTGCATGTGTCATTTCTTGGCTATATATCACCTTGTGACTTGCTACAAACATACAATGTACAGTCTGAGTGATCACTGGGGAAGAGGAGAGAGGGGAGAAATGTTTCTTACTGCCTAAACTAAAATAAACCCTAATCTAAGTCCCTACTCTCTACACCCTACCCTGTGCTGGGAGCAAGGGCAATGATCCTAAAGATGAACATTTAGCAAGGCCAGGCTGTTTGCACGGCTATAACTTGATCTGAGTTATGCCTGGATGGAAAGCCAAGGCCCTGAGCAGGTGGGCCGTGTTTCCTGTGCGCACCCCAAGGCTTCGATTTCAGTTCTGACCGGAGTGCAACTTTCAGGCAGCAACAAACGAGTCTAAATCTTTCAGCGATGCAAATTAAGCCCAGCAACTCAATGCTATGAGCTGTGATTTACTGATCTGATTGTAAGAGATTAGATTTATCCCTCCAAATCATCTAATCTACTAAACTGGAGAGCCCGGCAGCAGCTGTCCGAGGGGCGGCATTAAATTCAACAAATTGCTGAAACACGCTGAACTCCACCAAATCCCCGATCAAGGAGAGGTCATATGGTCGGCTGGGGGGGTCAGATAGAGGAAAGGCTGGGACTGGATTTTGTTAGTGCCATACATGTTACAATGAAGGGGCACATTAAAATGTACCCCCCCCCCCCCCACACACACACACACACACACACACACCTAAATCACTGCACAGGAATGTAATTATTGGGCGACTTCAACAATATTTATGTCTGCTGTTCCATATTTACAGTACTATGTTTTATATACAGATCAGCAGGTCTCCAATTTAACCACTTGCCTACTGGGCACTTTCACCCCCTTCCTGCCCAGGCTAATTTTCAGCTTTCAGCGCTGTTGCACTTTGAATGACAACTGCGCGGTCATGCAACGTTGTACCCACATGACTTTTTTTTTTTTTTTTTTTTTTTTTTTTTACAAAATTCACACAAATAGAGCTTTTTTTTGGTCAAATTTAATCACCGGGTTTTTTTATTTTTTTGCTAAACAAAAAAAGACTGAAAATTTTAATAAAAAAATAAATAAAAAATGTTTTTATAGTTTGTCATAAAATTTTGCAAACAGGTAATTTTTCTCCTTCACCGATGTGCGCTGATGAGGCTTCACTGATGGGCACTGATGAGGGATACTGATGGGCACTGATAGGTGACACTGGTGGGCACTGATTAGCAGCACTGGTGGGAACTGAGGGTCCCTTTAACAGAAGCTGGTTAACGTCTTTCTTCTTTTTTCACCCGGACATAGAGTATAACCCAGTAGGTAATGAATAGTAGGTAATGAATATTAGCCTGACTCTGTGTCCCATGATGTATGAAAAAGAAAATAGGATTTTTTCCGTCATACTTGCCTGTAAAATCCTTTTCTTTGAGTACATCATAAGACACAGCGTCAGGCCAATATTCATTACCTACTGGGTTACACTCTATCTCCAGGTGAATGGACACTGGTAGACCAAAGGTCTTCAGACAGGAAGTGATCCCCTATATAATATATATATATATATATATATATATATATATATATATATATATATATATATATATATATATATATATATATATATATATATATATATATATATATATATATATATATATATATATAACCCATCCCACACAGGAAGCACTTGAGTTTTGTAGCAAGCACTGAATCCTCAAAAAAAAAAAAAAAAATTAATAAAAGAAGAGGGGAGGGATCTCTGTGTCCCATGATGTACTCAAAGAAAACAATTTTACAGGTAAGACCAAAAAAATCCTATTTTCTTTTTCATACATCATGGGACACAGAGTCAGGCTAATATTCATTACCTACTGGGACAGCCCAGGGCAATAGCCTTGAGAGGAGGGAGACACCCTGCCAAACAACAGCCACCAGAAATTATACAGCAGCCCACAGTACACTGCGGCCGAAATCCAAATCCTCGGGTGCTTGAAAATCCACTGGATAAAATTTTGTGAACGTATGCACTGAAGACCAGGTAGCAGCCTTACAAATCTGAGCCACAGATACCTGATGGCGAAAAACCCAGGAGGTTCCTACAACCCAGGTAGAATGAGTAAAAGCTCCACCCTAAAAAGGGAAGAGCTTTACGTTTCAGACCGTAGGCCTGAATGACCAATTGACGGACTCAAATGGCAATGGAAGCTTTGGAAGCTGCCTGCCCTTTCTTGGGTCCTTTTGGTAAAACAAAAAAGGAGTCTGATCCTTGGATCTCCACGGATCTAGACAAATAAACCTTGACTGCTCAGACAACGTCCAAAGAATGCAGTCGCCTCTCTTCTGCCGAACAAGGATGAGAGAAAAAAAGAAGGCAAAATAATGTCCCAATTTAACTGAAAGGCCAACACCACTTTTGGCAAAAAGGATGGAACAGGTCATAACACGACCCTGTCGTGGTGAAGGATCAAGTACGGTTCCCTGCATGAAAGGGCCACTAACTCCGACACCTTTCTAGCCAAGGTGATAGCCATCAGGAAGGCTAGCTTGCGTGACAGCAAATCTAATGAAATTTCCTTGATAGGTTCAAGTGGTTGTTTCTGTAACACAGAAAGCACCAAGTTCAAGTCCCAAGGACACATAGGTGACCTAATGGGGGGAAGCAAACAAGTTGCCCCCTGCATAAAGGTTCAGATCAGTGAATAGAAAGCTAAAAGGCCTTTGGAAGAATACTGATAGGGCCCAAACTTGACCTCTGGTTGTACTCAAAGCCAATTTGATTTCCACAGCTGTAGAAAAGATAGGCCTCACCTCCTGGTGAGGCCTATCAAGCCGTTTGACCTGATCCTTTACGGACTGGCAGATACCAATTGCTGCAACAGCTGGCTGAATAGCTGAACTGGCCGATGAAAAGGAAGCCTTTCAATAATGACTCCAATTTCTTGTCAACAGGGTCTTTCAAACCCTGTGCGTTATCCACAGGACAAGTTAAGTTCTTGTTTAACCACTTCAGCCCCGGACCATTTGGCTGGCCAAAGACCAGAGCACTTTTTGCGATTCGGCACTGCTTCACTTTAACTGACAATTGCGCAATCGTGCGACGTGGCTCCCAAACAAAACTGACGTATTTTTTTATTTTTTGCGCTATAAACAATAAAAGAGCATCAATTTTGAAAAAAAACGCATTATTTTTTACTTTTTGCTATAATAAATATCCCCAAAAAATATATAAAATTTTTTTTTCAGTCAGTTTAGGCCGATACATATTCTTCTACATATTTTTGGTAAAAAAAAAATAAAATAAATCGCAATAAGCGTATATTGATTGGTTTGCGCAAAAGCTATAGCGTCTACAAAATAGGGGATAGTTTTATGGCATTAATACATTTTTTTTTTTTACTAGTAATGGCGGCGATCAGCGATTTTTATTGTGACTGCGACATTATGACGGACACGTCGGACAATTTTGACACATTTTTGGGACCATTGGCATTAATACAGCGATCAAAAATGCACTGATTACTGTAAAAATGTCACTGGCAGTGAAGGGGTTAATGTGTGTCCTAGTTTGTGTTCTAACTGAAGGGGGATGGGGACTGTGCAGGGAAACTAACAGATCGCTGTTCATAGTCTGTATGAACGGATGATCTGTCAGTTCTCTGCTCAGATGAACCAGAAACTGTGTGTTTACACACACAGATCCCGGTTCTCCGTGTGCCCCGAGCGATCGCAGGAGCTTGGCGGTGATCGAGACTGCCGGACACTCGCATCAGCTCAGGGAGCAAGCGGGGGGCCGTCTATGTTACCGACGTAACATAACGGCGATTCGCGTAGACGAGCCATTTTGCCGCAGTACAACTGCGGCGGCTGGTCGGCAAGCGCTTAAGGAGGAGACTGCTGTATCTACTGCTGGCATGCTCCATTTTTTAATAAATTTTTCATCCATGGGTTATAAAAGGGAAAACCTCTTAGGAGGAACAAAAATCATGTCAGGATTTTCCCAATCAGCATACACTGCCTGTTCCAACAGCGAGTGTAGAGGGAAAGCTTGTGCTGCCTGAAGAGGCCTCATAGATCCCAAAGAGGACCAGGGGGGCTCAGTCACCTCTGCAAGAGGCAACTTAAAGGCAGAACGAACCATTTCGGTCAGAGTCAGCATCAAAAGCCTCTGCGACTGAGAGGCGGACATCAACTGGACATCTTCTTGTCCAGATTGCTCGGAAGCAGACTCATCTGCCGGGCCCTCCACAGAGTCCTGAGCTTCAAGCTTTTCCCTATCCTCAACCTATCCTCAACCTGACTATTAGGCTTCTGGGAGGGGGGATCTGTCACGCTTCCTGTTACCCTGCGGGATGGAGGCAATCATGCCAGCAATCCTGTGCTCTAACCCGGCTAGGGCGGAGGACAGTTCATCCTTAGTGATAAAGGGTGAAGCAGCAGCGTTGACTGTTGGCACAATACCAGATAGGCACAGCGGCTCAGATTGCCCGGAAGCCTCTGGTCTTTCAGGGGATACAATACTAGGGATACGACTAGGTTCATCAGCAACTACTGACGACATCGGTGTGCCCTTCCCTATAGTGTCCGTTCCGCTCCTCTTTTTTAAAAATTTACCCGCCACAAAAGAGAGTACTTGGGTGTAGTATTAAAAACACCTCAGAAGGGAGACCCTTTAATAGGGCTCCCAAGCCCCCATGTAACAACCCTGCTAAGCACCTTTAGCCTGCCAAGCAACACTTGGTGATTCACGTGACCCGGTAAGGAAAGAATGAACCGCTGCAAGTGTCTGTTCAGAGCCTACTCTGTGTCCCACAGCTGCCTTCTGGAAGCACATGCTTGGCCTATACAACTTAAATAAGCTGGGTGTGCGCCGGAACGTTCTGAGCATGTGCGATGAAGCGGCGTGCGCCATGGCCACCAAACAAACTGCTAGGTCCAGCGGCACTTTTGCGAATGCACGTGCACCATGGCCGGCAAACAACAACTGCTGAACGCAGCGGCACTCTTGCGAACGCACATGCGCCATGGTGAACCAAGGCGAAATGACACACCATCATGCACCATTATACAGGTAAGAAACAGCCAGACACAAGCAAAAAAAGGTACACTTTGCAAACACCCACAGCTAGCCGAAAACTCCCCTGTATGGTCACAGCACATAGGTGTCCAGCCCCTAGCTAGCTTGATTGATTGTTACAATGACTGGGACACCCCACAATAATAGTAAAAGGGGTTTCACTTACCTGTCCAGGCGCAGGGCAGCTTAGAAACTAAGGACAAGACACATAGGGGGGCACTCCACACACCGAAATCTGACAGCTACAGGACACTCCTATTCAGGAACGCTCGGATATTATCCGCTTGTCACTCAGCCCACTTTCCAGGCCTGTATGACAGCTTGTCCTATGCTCACTCCATTAATCTCTATAGATGTTGCAGATATAGGGCAATTGGGATTCGGTCATTGCGGTCTGGCGTCCACCTCATAGGTTTATTGGGACTCATTTGCCCTTGGTGCTTCCCAATATGGAATAATTCTACTAGAACTATTACATATGTTAAATTACCTATTAGCCTGGAAGGGGGAATTGATAGGTTTCTCGTGTGCAGCCTGCATGGCAAAGAAAAAAAAAAAAAATCCTACCATGCATGGCCAGCCTAAAGAGGAGCTTTAGTCTCTCTAACCCCCCCCCCCCACCCCACAAAAAAAAAAAAAATTAAAGTCCGCACCTACAAATACTGTAATCAAACTACATTTTCCAGATCTACACTTACTTTTCCGACGAATTGCAACACGTTAATGAAGACATCTTGGAATGTTGTGATGAACAATTTTTGGAAATTTGTACAAAATGTTCTGATCAGAAATTCCGCCTCTGTATAGAGATCTCATGCAAATGCTGCTGAGTAAAATTCTTAAGAAAAAAAAACACACATTTAGCACAGCGGTGATGTCCCTGGGAAAGCTTCCCATCCTGTGACAGGCAGGGCGTATATAGCTGCAGTCAGGTTAATGTCAGTGTTTACACTACATCTGTCATTCAGTGTCACATAGCAGCCGGTCCAACAGGTTTCCATCAGGAGATCACTGTGCGGTGAGAATATTTACTCCTCCGGCATTGGTGTCACCCTTATCCCTACTAAAGGCAGGATCCCCCATAAGCACAGGCAGAAACGCTCATTAACGTACATTATATGAAAAACCAATCACCAAGGGTCTCCTTCACACAGGAGGCTATTATTACCACCCCCCTGGAAAGCCATCTACAGTGGATCGCTTTTCAGAGACTGTTGACAGGTGGTGCTGAGGCAATATGTCGCCTCCTCCCCATCTGCTTCTACTCTCCAAATGCTCACACAAAATGTTGCAATGGATGTGGCATGGCCCTATTAACTTGAATGTGTTGAATTTGGCGGCAATGCCACCCATCAAATGCGACATGGTGTTTAATTTTTGCCACAGCATGTGTACAGACCAGAATGGCTGCATTTTTTTGTTTAGGTGGGCAGTTTAGGGGGTTGTAAAACTGCAGCTTAACCACCTGCTTTTACCCCCCGGCCACTCTTCCCCACTCTGTATCAGGAAACAACTTCTATGACCTCCTGACTCCCCAGTACCATGCCCCCCTGATCTCCCAAGTACAATGCCCTCCTGTTCCCCCCATGACCATGTCCCCACCCCCCCCAATGTACAATGCCCTCCTGACCCCCCCAAGTACAATGCCCTCCTGACACCCCCCCCCCCCCAAGTACAATGCCCTCCTGGCACCCCCCCCCCCCCAAGTACAATGCCCTCCTGACCCCCCCCCCCCCAAGTACAATGCCCTCCTGACCACCCCCCCCCCCCCGGTACAATGCCCTCCTGACACCCCCCCCCCCCCCAAGTACAATGCCCTCCTGACACCCCCCCAAGTACAATGCCCTCCTGACACCCCCCCCAAGTACAATGCCCTCCTGACATCCCCCCCCCCCCCCCCAAGTACAATGCCCTCCTGACACCCCCACCCCCCCAAGTACAATGCCCTCCTGACACCCCCCCAAGTACAATGCCCTCCTGACACCCCCAAGCACAATGCCCTCCTGCCCCCACACCCAAGTACCATGCCTTCCTCAACCCTCAGTACCATACACTCCTGATTCCCAAGTAACATGCCTTCCTGACCCCCCCTCCCCCCCATGGCCATGCCCTCCTGAAAAAGTACAATGTCCTCCTGACCCCCCTAAGTACCATATTCTCCTGACCCCCCATTTCCATACCCTCCTGACCCCGCCAAACACCATGCTCTTCTGACCCCCCAGTACCATGCACTCCTGATTCCCCAGTAATATGCCTTCCTGATCCCCCCATGGCCATGCCCTCCTGACCCCCCCAGTACCATTTCCCCCTGACCCCCAGTAGCATGTCCTCCTGACCCCCCCAGTACCATGTCCTCCTGACCCCCCCAGTACCATGTCCTCCTGACCCTACAGTACCATGTCCTCCTGACCCTACAGTACCATGTCCTCCTGACCCTACAGTACCATGTCCTCCTGACCCCCCAGTACCATGTCCTCCTGATCCCCCAGTACCATGTCCTCCTGATCCCCCAGTACCATGTCCTCCTGACCCCCCCAGTACCATGTCCTCCTGACCCCCCCAGTACCATGTCCTCCTGACCCCCCAGTACCATGTCCTCCTGACCCCCCAGTACCATGTCCTCCTGACCCCCCAGTACCATGTCCTCCTGACCCCCCCAGTACCATGTCCTCCTGACCCCCCCAGTACCATGTCCTCCTGACCCCCCAGTACCATGTCCTCCTGACCCCCCAGTACCATGTCCTCCTGACCCCCCAGTACCATGTCCTCCTGACCCCCCCCAGTACCATGTCCTCCTGATCCCCCAGTACCATGTCCTCCTGACCCCCCAGTACCATGTCCTCCTGACCCCCCAGTGCCATGTTCTTCTGACCCCCCAGTATCATTTACTTCTGACCCCCCAGTACCATTTACTTCTGACCCCCCAGTACCATTTACTTCTGACCCCCCAGTACCATGTCCTCCTGACCCCCCAGTACCATGTCCTCCTGACCCCCCAGTACCATGTCCTCCTGACCCCCCAGTTCCTCCTGCCTGCAGCAGACTAATGACATCATCCCAGCCTAGGCAAAGTCACTGACTGGAGGATGGCTTTTCAAAGCGTAAAGAGGTTGTAAACCACCATGGGGAAGTTGTACCTATAGGTAAGCCTATAATAAGGCTTACCTAT